>NC_066537.1:16595444-16887944 GCF_024679095.1 Eriocheir sinensis
ATGCAAGAATTGTAATGATAATCAATATACGTTTTCCAACATGAAGAAGAAGACGAAGAAGACGAAGAAGAAGAAGAAGAAGAAGAAAGATTAAAAAGAAAACGAGAAGTATGTTACGTCGGAGAGAGAGAGAGAGAGAGAGAGAGAGAGAGAGAGAGAGAGAGAGAGAGAGAGAGAGAGAGAGAGAGAGAGAGAGCGTCTGGCAAGCAGCAGCCCAGCTGACGTCGCATCGGGTATCTCGCTGAAATCAGTGGTTTGCGCAACGAAAATGATCTGATGAGGTAGGGAGGTTAAGGGTCAGTATCTATATCAGGCGCGTCACTGAGATGGTAGCGTTTTCACGCAAGGTTAACAAGGTATCCCTAAAGTTATTTGACCTCATGAGAAGGAAGTATTAGACAGACTGAAAGAGAAAAATGCATGTTTGGCGGTTTGTCTGTCCGGCGCAAAATTGAAACCAAGTAGCAGCGTTTTATGCCTAAACTTTACCTATGAAAATCTACTTAGAGAGAGAGAGAGAGAGAGAGAGAGAGAGAGAGAGAGAGAGAGAGAGAGAGAGAGAGAGAGAGAGAGAGAGAGAGAGAGAGAGAGAGAGACTGCTCCGTAGTGCCGTGGTTAGCAAGTATGCAAGCGTCTTCTATTTAGAAAACTGATCAGGTCTAGATCACTCGCCCGGATCTGAATCTGATCTCTGGGTAAACAGATCGCAGAGCGACAGATCAAAACAAATCACACACACACACACACACACACACACACACACACACACACACACACACACCGCTCCGGTAGCTCAGTCGGTTAGAGCTCCGCGCTGTAAGGCCTCACGACCAAATGGGCGGCGGTTAGAGCCCCGCTCAGACCTGATTCTTTCCGTTGACTAGGAGTGGTTCCTGTCCTCCCTTGAGCAAGGGGGATGGGGTGTGTGCCTGTATATCTCCCACAATTCTGTTGTGTAATTCTTCTATTTTACATTTTTACTGCCTACAAAACCATTTCTGCAACATCATCTTATTCTATGCTCCTCACTCATTATGGGAGGCGCTCTAGGGTTGTATACTCGAAATAAAGTCGGAGGAGATGCTGAATGTAACTGCGTGAGAGCTGGACTGAGCCTGAGGGTGTCGTCTGCTACAACCCACCTCGGCCTCTGGATCAGCAGGCATATCAGGCAGGATCCGGATCACCCAGATCACGAGAATCCAGATCTCGGTGGTAAATAGAACACGGGTACTCCAGCCAGATCAATACTTGCTGGTCCACCTATTATTATTACTTTTTTTTTATCAGTAGTTGTAAGGTAAGGTAGAGTTGCGAGCATAAGCTGTTTGCTGCGCTCAGCCGCGGTGCTCATCTCCGAAGTAGTTTGCGACACAGGGCAAGTTCAACATCCGGGTCACTACAATTTACCTTCCCCAGCCTTCACAGGCAGCCATTTATCGACCTGCATCCGTAAATGATGTATGAACAAATGGGTGAGCTGCGTGCCTTGGCGCCGACAGCCCAGGCCAGGATTCGAACCTAGGCCCGTAGATTCGTAGTTAGGCGTGCTAACCAATGCACCACGGAGATGCATAGTAATAGTAAGCGTAGTAATGGTAGGAGTATCAGAAATTAATAATGGAGGCGGTGGCAGGGTGGTTGGCGTGCAGGCGCCGCGTCAAGTAAAACGCGGGTTCGCGTCTCGCCAGCCGCCACAAGCTGGGGTTTTTAATCACCGCCGAGTGCCCTAAAAGAGTACTCACATGCTGTTCTGAAAAGAGACAACCTATTAACCCGGACTCTTGATTCTCTCTCTAAAGAGAGCCTCAAAGGTGAGCTCCGAGGGGGCAGCATAAGCCAAGCAAGATGGCGCCGCTATAAACACTTGCCTGCGCCACAACGGACTGGGGCAGACCATCAGGCCCCACCAAGAAAGTCTACCGACACCATAGGCCTAAACGTATATAAATAAATAAATAAAAATCAGCCAGTGACACGCAGATACAAAAGATAAAATAGAGGTAAAAGAGACGCTTAAAAATGTGATTGAGACTAGATAGAAAGTTAATAGAGAGAGAGAGAGAGAGAGAGAGAGAGAGAGAGAGAGAGAGAGAGAGAGAGAGAGAGAGGGAGGTATACCGATCAAAGGATGAGAGGAGGAGGAGAAGGTATAGATGATAAACAAAGTGCAATAACCTCTTTCCTCGTATAGACTTTTGGTAGATAATATAGACCTCCTCCTCCTCCTCCTCCTCCTCCTTTTCTTCTTCTTCATCCCTTGCTTGCAGTTCGTCAGCTGATAGAGGCTCCACTTAGGGTCATAAACAAGTGTTTGCGTATCTATCTTAGTGATAAGATAACACACACACACACACACACACACACACACACACACACACACACACACACACACACACACACACACACACACACACACACACAGAGAGAGAGAGAGAGAGAGAGAGAGAGAGAGAGAGAGAGAGAGAGAGAGAGAGAGAGTAGTCACTCTTTCAAACAATACATCATCAAACTACCATGCCTGTTGAAGAGATCGGCTGAGGGCACGAGAGGCGGGGCTCCAGACCAGCGCCCCGTGCTTGGACGGACTCATCATTGCTTCACTTGGTATAACTAATCGCTTTTTTATCGTAACAGATGCAGCTCAAGGGAAAAAAAGCCCGACTAAACACTGCTACGGTGACAGAGAGAATAAAAAAAGCCTAGCACGTTAGCTTTAAATGTAGCATCAATCTCATCATGTCTCTTCTGCGATGTTTTAGTACAATTCAATTCAACTCAGACGAAACCATGTGGAGAGAAGGGAAGAGACGTATGTGGGGAGAAGAGTAATGGAGATGGAGGTGCAGCGCAGGAGACGGGAAGGAAGACCAACGCGGAGACGATTGGACTCCGTGAGGGAGGACGTCATAGACAAACAACTGTCGGAGTACAACGTGTATGACCGGGCCCGGCAGAATAAAGCTGTCAAAAGCATCGACCCCCCCCCGCATAAAATTGGGAAAAGATGCACTGGGAAAGAAGAAATCAACTCAGACAAAATATAAACAGGAATGGCGAAAATAAATAAAAGGCGAGAAATACACCCACGTCTGATTTTTTAAACGTCTTATCAATCTTTACGAACAACAATGTGGCTGATTTGTCTTTTTTTACCCGTTTTTTCAAGGCGTGGTTAGTTGGCTTTGTTGATTTTTTTTTTTATATATATCACATTTTACGACTGACTTTTAAATATGTCGACTCAACTCTGTGAACATCCAACACTTCTAACTACTAGTAACTCCGTCCCAAAATGGTTTTATTGAAAGTCTGGCTTCAATCCTCATCCATTTCCGTCCCCTCTCTCCTTCCTTTCCCTTCTTCTTCTTCCCCTTCCGCTCTCCCTTCCCCTTTTTCCCAGCTTGTCTTATCTTCTCCATCCACATTTCCTCTGCTTGTTTTGCTTTCTTTATCTCCCCTCCTCCTCCTGTATCCTCACAGCTCACCTTCCTTCCCATTCCCTTCTCCCATTCTCCCTTTTCCGCCCTTAACCCTATATACCCTCCCATTATATTCTCATTCCCCTTTCCGCCAGCCTCATGCAGTTTAACCTTCCCCTTTCACTAGTATTCTCCCCCTCGCTCTTTCCCCTGCTCCTCACTTTCCCCTTCCCTTATCTCTTCTCTGTTCTTCCATTCTCATACCCGTATATCCATTTTCCTTGCCCTTGGGTTTTCCGCTTAGCTTTTACCCTCGTACTTTGTCTTCCCTTCTTCCATGCTACTTTGCCTGCGGTCTACCACATTATCGACCTCTCTACGAGACCTCAAAGATTTGGTTTTGTGAACTTTCATGGTATAAAGTTTTTACCTGAGCTTACTTTTTAATAACTTTTTGACCTGAGCGCTCCTGACCTATCAAGATCAAAGGGCATTCAACGAACGCCCACGTCGCTCTCCTCCTCACCAACACCAGTGAAACACGTTTACCCATTGCATTGGTGTTAAAATATTTATATATACGTGTCATTTTGACAGAGGAAAAGCAATTGCATTTTTACCTGACAACAATCCTCTGGATAATCATCGTACAAGAAAACAAAAGCGTGGCAGGTGTGGAATGAAGACGTGTATTTTACTGCCCTCGAAAGAGGCGGCAAATTGGTCTCCTCGGAAAGGAAGCCCAGTTTTCCATTATACCGACATCAACAACAAATTACACTGCAGTCTGAGTTTGAGAGAAATTTCTGAAGTGTTGTATTGTTTTGTAACATAAACACCCATGAACACAGCAGGGACTCGAACAGGACAGTCTTGCAGTGCGATAAGTGACTGATATGATATTTACGTGCCGAGAGGTAGCCGCCGTTTCTCATCGTCAGCGAGGTAAGATGCTTGGAACAAATGAAAAACACAACCAGACTGACGAGGCAGGCTTGCTGATCAATGGAAATACAATTGCGGGAGAATGTTAGATGGCGACAATGTTCCTCTTCGTGACGCTGATGCACTAAACAACAGAGACCGCACGATCAAGTGTAGGTAAATGACCAGGTAGACTTAACGTTCAAGTGTAAATGACCAGGTAGACAGCACGCTCAAGTGTAAATGACCAGGTAGACAGCACGCTCAAGTGTAAATGACCAGGTAGACAGCAAGCTCAAATGTAAATGACCAGGTGGACAGCAAGCTCAAATGTAAGTGACCAGGTAGACCGCACGCTCAAATGGCTCTCTTTTTTTCTCGTCTTTTCATTTCCCTTCTCTCCTCTCCTCCCTTCTAGCTAACGAATGGGTAGCATACGCCAGGAGGCGCGTCGCTTCACTCGCCCGCCGCCTCCACTCCCGACGGTCCCCCCGAGTGAGCCTCGATGCATCCTCCTTTCTTATCTCAAGGCTCTCCAAGGATCGATCAACTTTAGTTACGTGGGCGTCCCCTTGGCGTCCTCCACTCAGGGTTGTCTCGTACAGAAACAGTTCCCCTGTGAACAGGAACAACGTCCGGGAGGCGCGCCACGTACTCATAGCCGGAGTTGGCGTTCACGAACTAGCTTTAGCAGAACCTCGATTGAGTTTCACGGAGTAGTCGCTGGTTCGACACTTTCATTCCAGCGATACCCCATGATCCTGCGATGGCACTTGGCCTCAAAGACATCGATACGCCTCTCAAAGTCACTATTTAGTGTTCATGTCTCACAGCCAGACAGTACTTAAAGATTCGAATCTGCCCGCCTGCATAGATATCGATAACACCATACACTCCTGTTGAGCGAGTCCATCACCACTGTGTAGTCCTGCCCTGCCCACAGGGTTAACCAATGAGAAGAAACTGCTTGCCGCCCACCTGTTTTACCCCGGCAACACCGAGTCACCTTACCTGGGAGAGAGATAAACCTGAAAGTAAAGATAGTCAGCTGTGTGCCCCCCGCGTAGCTCCTTTGTTGCTCTCTCTCTCTCTCTCTCTCTCTCTCTCTCTCTCTCTCTCTCTCTCTCTCTCTCTCTCTCTCTCTCTCTCTACTGCTACTACTACTACTACTACACTGCCCCTATAAAAAAAAAGTTCAGAAGAATGGTTAAAAGAGAGGTCAATTTCGGGAGGAGAGGCGTCTTGATACTCTCCTTTTGAAAGACTGCTACATCTGCTACTATTACTACTACTACTACTACTACTACTACTTGATTTCTATGTTTTTCTCTTCGTTACATGCTTGGTTTCTATTTATATCCGTTCGCAAGCTTCTTTCCTCCACCGTTCTTTTATCTAGCGGTATCTCTTGCTAATTGTGTTTACCCTCTTTCCGTGTGTGACTGCTGTTTCTAGGTGTTTGGAACCTGATATAGGCGTGGAAAATTTTCATATCTGCTCTCTCTCTCTCTCTCTCTCTCTCTCTCTCTCTCTCTCTCTCTCTCTCTCTCTCTCTCTCTCTCTCTCTCTCTCTCTCTCTCTCCCCTTGGATAATTAATGGAATTGGAAGATCAATGACAGATTAACCTTTAAATGTCGAGAGAGAGAGAGAGAGAGAGAGAGAGAGAGAGAGAGAGAAATAATATTGTAAATTAACATGTAACTAACCGTGTTCCAGAATGTGTCTGTTTAAATTTATGTATATGTATGTATGTACATATCTCTCTCTCTCTCTCTCTCTCTTCTCGGACCGATACTCCGGGATGTAGTGACTTGCACCCAGTTGCTTCTCCTTCCTCTCCTGGTGGTCGATATATGGGTACCTGGTGAAGGTGAACTGCGGTAACTCGGATGTTGCACTGGCCCTGTGTCACTGGGTAATGGGTTTTCACCACCACAGGCTCAAGGGCCAATGTGGCACCGAGGTCACATGCAGTTATAACACATGCTCCCAGCTTCACCTTTGCCAGTACTGTTCACAGTTTACATTATAATGGCATCGATGTTAGATTGAATCATTACAGAAGCAAATTTGCTGACATAAAGTGATTGGTAGCTCATTACTTGCAGGCCGAGACTGGCAAAACCGTCACGAAGAGTTGAGGAGAATATCAGAACACTTTGGTTTTCAGATTTCTATTTAGTTTGGTGAATGATATACGATCGAGCAATAATAAGCGGAAACTGGGCCTCAATGAATGAAATTCAATGAATGACATTTTAACGTTAATAAGTGCCAGCTGAGCTTCATTGTCCAGAACATCTCATTTAAGACTAAAAATGTGCTACTACTACTACTGCTATAACCCTGCTATTGCCACACAGCTTCAGAGTATGCAGCACATATTTGGTCTCTTCACCATGCGAAGGACATTGCAAAGTTAGATGTTCAGTGCAGGGTAATCAAGACCTCTTCCCTGCGCAACAAACCTAAAAGTTCGCTGAGGCAAGAAACATCATCTTGGTGGCTGTGTGACGGCGCTTCACTCAGATTTACGGAACAGACCAACTTATCTGGAACACAAAGTCTGACAAAGTCTGTGTGGTCTGAACATCTCTCTCTCTCTCTCTCTCTCTCTCTCTCTCTCCTGACCCTGAACCAGGTCCCTACGCCTCTTCTTATATAAGTCGATAAGGACAGGGACGGACGGACACACGCACACACAGTCGTTACAGATATACACATCTTGAGGTGAGGTTATGTGATGGAAATTTTAGACATTATCGTAGATGTGTGTGTGTGTGTGTGTGTGTGTGTGTGTGTGTGTGTGTGTGTGTGTGTCAGGGGTGGATCAAATACAATTGTATTTGTATCTGAATTGTATTTAAATACAATTTTAATGTATTTGTATTTGTATTTTGGCATCCAGAGAAAAAGTATTTTTGTATTTGTATTTGTATTTTGGCACCCAGAAAAAAAGTATTTTGTATTTGTATTTATATTTTGGTACCCAGAAAAAAGTATTTTGTGTTTGTATTTATATTTCGAGGCAAAACCATTTGAGGAGGATAATTACTGTTAAGGAAATAGAAAAAGAAGTAATGTTAAGCCGCGTTAAGGCGGAGGAGGAAACAGATGAAGGTTGAAGGCGAAGGAGGAAAGGATTAACATCAGATCACGGGGAAAGCGGAGTAAGGAGAACATTAAGGTTGAAGGCGGAGGAGAAAAAGATGAAGGATGGGGAGTAAGGAGGAAATTAACTTCAGGTCACATGGAGGAGAAGTGTAGGAACTAGGAAGTGATTAAGATAATAAGATAATAAGTGTTGGAGGAGGAGTAGGAGAGGATTTAGGGAGTTACTGTGTCTGTTACTGTTACTGTGTCCCGGGGTAATGGGCTAATTCCCACCACAGGCTCAAGGGCCAATGTTACGGAGATGAGCACCGAGGCCACGCGCTGCTACAGCGTATGCCCCCAACTTTACTTACTTTTACTGATACTGTACTACTACTACTACTACTACCACTACTACTACTACTACTACTACTACTACTACTACTACTACTACTACTACTACTACTACTACTACTACTACTACTACTACTACTACTACTACTACTACTACTACTACTACTACTACTATTACTACTACTACTTTACTGCTACTACTACTACTACTACTACTACTATTACTACTATCATTATCTTATTATTACGGATGAGTCAGTATAACACAGAGGAATGCTCGACCATGGCCTTATCATTATTATCTCTCTGATCATCTCGTTACATTATATCCATATATAAGTAACACGGCCGTTTAACAATTTTTCCAACACGTTCAAGTATTGAAACAACAATAAACCGCCTCACAAGCCCGTCAGCAAACACCCCCACCACCGACTTTACATCACCCTTTCCTCACACCAACACTGCCCGTACACCTCCCTTCCAGTCACCCGCCGAAGTCGTGGACACTGATAGACGTGGAGTGGCCTTTTGGCCGGGCCGCGGCGGGCACCTGCAGCCCCTATCATCACGCCCTCTGTTCAGTTTGTCAGTCTGCTGTTACTACTGGTGCCTCGGACGTTTGTATCTTCCCTCCTCCATGTGCTTCTCTTAGCAAAATACCAGGGGCCCATAAGGAACATATGGCAACTGCTGCAAGGGGGTATTCAGAGTTGCTAGCCAGGGGATGTCATCAACGACTACGTCTTTGGGCCCAAAGTTTATATATATATATATATATATATATATATATATATATATATATATATATATATATATATATATATATATATATATATATATATATATATATATATTTTTTTTAACAACAAAGGAGACACCTCAAGGCACATAAAAGGAAACAATAATAAAATATATAAATATATATATATATATATATTTTTTTTTTTTTTTTTAACAACAAAGGAGACAGCTCAAGGGCACACAAAAAGGAAACAATAATAAAAAAAGCCCGCTGCTCGCTGCTCCTAAAAAAAGAATCAAAAGAGGTGGCCGAAAGAGAGCTCAATTTCGGGAGGAGAGGTGTCCTGATACCCTTCTCTTGAAAGAGTTCAAGTCGTAGGCAGGAGGAAATACAGATGATGGAAGGTTGTTCCAGAGTTTACCAGCGTGAGGGATGAAAGAGTGAAGATGCTGCGGTTAACTCTTGCATAAGGGGTTTGGACAGTATAGGGATGAGCATAAGTAGAAAGTCGTGTGCAGCGGGGCCGCGGGAGGGGGTGAGGCATGCAGTTAGCAAGTTCAGAAGAGCAGTCAGCGTGGAAATATCGATAGAAGATAGAAAGAGAGGCAACATCGCGACGGAATTTAAAAGGTAGAAGACTATCAGTAGGGGGAGGAGAGCTGATGAGACGAAGAGCCTTAGACTCCACTCTGTCCAGAAGAGCTGTGTGAGTGGAGCCCCCCCACACGTGAGATGCATACTCCATACGAGGGCGGACAAGGCCCCTGTATATGGATAGCAACTGCGCGGGGGAGAAGAACTGGCGGAGACGATACAGAACGCCCAACCTCGAGGAAGCTGATTTAGCGAGAGAGAAGATGTGAGGTTTCCAGTTGAGATTTTGAGTTAAGGATAGACCGAGGATGTTTAGTGTTGAAGATGGTGATAGCTGAGTGTTGTCGAAGAATAGGGGATAGGTGTTTGGAAGATTGTGTCGAGTTGATAGGTGGGGAAATTGAGTTTTTGAGGCATTGAAGGACACAAGGTTCCTTCTGCCCCAATCGGAAATGATAGCAAGGTCTGGGGTTAAGCGTTCTGCAGTCTCCAGTCTGGAGTTGTGTTCTTCCTGTTGTGGTATATATATATATATATATATATATATATATATATATATATATATATATATATATATATATATATATATATATATATATATATATATATATACCAAGTCAAGTCATACGCAGCTTTGTGGGAGGAGACACGGCAGAGGCGTGGCTTATGCGTGACGTTGCTTGGAGCCAAACTAGATAATGTAGAAACAGGGATTTAGAGAAAACGAAGAAAGGCGGACTAATTTAAATCAATCACTTCAACATGACCCCTCTCACACCCCACACCGCCGTTTGTAGGCATTGGAATTACAGTCACGCATAGCACAATAAAGAAGGCATATATTTTCGTCAGTGGCTTGCCTGAATGCGCGGTGAAAGAAGGAGAGAATGCACATCCAAAGTGCACACACGGCCGCAACTTTAGTCACCCGTGAACTGGCTTCAAGTGACGTCATCCCGCTGCTCCGCCCCAAACCGCCCCCTTGCGCGTGCTGGTCGCAGTTTTGAAGGCAGTGACTTGACTTGGTGTATACCTATAGACTTTGTTTGGGCCCACGAAGCTTGAGCTTTTCTTTCAATTATCGTAAATTCCCTGTATTTCTCTGGAACCTGTAAAAGTTGCACTTCAGAACAATACGTGATAATATTTTTAATAAAATGTAGTTGATCATTCTCGTTGTTTTATTTATTAGTAAACGAGAGAAAATAAATGACCGATGCCAAGGTTCTCTCATTAAAAATCTTTTTGGCATAAAAGCCCTGTAAAATCAAGCAGAATTGGACTTTTTGAAAAATTCTCTCTCTCTCTCTCTCTCTCTCTCTCTCTCTCGATATATATATATATATATATATATATATATATATATATATATATATATATATATATATTTGCTGAGTACCTGCTCTGGGTGTATTAGTCTCGCCTTCGACGAAATTTAGCCAAAAACCTTAGGACACACACACACACACACACACACACACACACACACACACACACACACACACAGATACTAAGAGTGCCTGGTGTTTGTCTCAGTGAGGTACCGGCCTTCCGCTTTCAGAATGTTGAACTCCTCCCTCAACAGACTTTTGGTTGTTGTGTGGGCTAAACCAAGACCTTGGGTGGACTCCTACCGCAACCAGGAGGGTGGTCAGGTCAAAGGCGATGACGTTTAAGGCCATAAGTTGAGGGCGGAGTGTAACACTGGAAGCAGAAGTCATTGTCCCCTATGGAGATCAATCAAAGGATATTACGCTTTCTGCCGAGTTGCTTGACGCCCTAAAGCCCCGTTCACATTGTGCCGACTCTGGGCCTCGACAACCCAGCGACTTCAATTTAGGCCCCCTTCACATTGTGCCGACTGAGCATCTGGCGATCGTTTCTAGACCTCTTTCCGACAATGTGAGACCTTTTTACATCAACATTTCACACCCAAGACCTCGTGTACCCAGAGTCGCTGGGTTGTCGTGGCCCAGAGTCGGCACAGTGTGAACGGAGCTTAATGTTTTTTGATAAATTTCGTGGAAGGCGAGACTGATACACCCAGTGGAGGTACTCAGCAAATATTGTAATATAAATAGATTTTTGTAAAAAGTCCAATTCTGCTTGATTTTGCAGGGCTTTCATGCAAGGAAGATTTTCAATGACAGAACCTGGCATTGGTCATTTATTTTCTCTTGTTTACTAATAAGTAAAGCAACGAGAATGATCAACTACATTTTTATCAACTTATTGTATTGAAGTGTAATTGTTAAAAGTCCCAGAGAAACACAGGGAATTTACAATAATTGAAAGAATAGTTCAAGTTTCGTGGGCCCAACGACGTAGTCGGTGGTGACACCTGGTGAGAATGAATATACCCTAGTGCCGAGTGCTTTCTCTCAAAGCTAAAATTGTATGAATATTATTTGCGAGGCACAACAGGATAGGAAAGTTTACATAGCCCGTCCTTATGCCAATGGAACAAGACACTGCACGTCTGAAGTTACTGATCATTTGGAAAAAAAATGAAAACAAGGAAGAAAGATATTTATGGAAATTTTCGTAGAATAATAGTTCAAACTTCGCGTAACGGTTTTATAATATTTTTCTTTAGTAATCCTGAACCACTCTACTTCACTTGTCTGCTGGAACCGCATGTACACAAGTTTAATATTATATACTTTATCAGCTTTATAAACTTCGGCTCACTTGTGAGTGTTGAACAGCAACTGTGCACCAGTGACCATAAAGGTCTAAATCGTGAATTCATTAATGCATTTTTTTAATGAAAATTCCAGCAATGAAATTAGTTGATCCAAGGATATTTTATTTACTGAAACTTTAACACTTTATGATAAATGATTACACATCAAAACGTTAATATCAAGCCCTCACCTATGTTCAACACATGCCTTAATTAGAACAAATGATTAAGTATTAAAAAAATAAAAATATTACTAATCAGAGTTTGTTGAATTCACATTTTTTTGCACGCGAAGTTTATATTTCAGTAATAAATTTCAATATGGTAAAACGTTTAGCAGTTATTATTATCATCATTATTTTTTTTTACGGAGGAGAGACATAAGGGGATGGCTGCCAAATTGATAAATATGAATAAATGCGAAAAAATAACGAAGATCAACGTCTTAGACCAACACCACAGAAACACAAAGACAAAAGGAATCCGACCGATGAAATAATTTGTTAATAGATATCAAAATTCGAAAATGAATTAATATCACCCTGAACCTCTTGCTGTTTGGTGTTATTTATTTGACTCATCGTGTGCGTCCTGTACGAAGGGAGAGGACAGACAACAACGGCCACGGGAACACAGAGGGAAAGACTCACCCATTGAAATAACAAGTGGATAAATGAAGTAACAGCAAATAAAGTAGATTGAAGCGCTAATAATTTCGGTCGAAGGAAACTGACAGACGATAACGACCAAAGGAACACAGAGAAAACACCCCGATTGAAATAACAAGTGCATAAATAAAGTAACTGCAAATAAAGTAGATTGAAGCGCTAATCATTTCGGTCGAAGGAAACTGACAGACGATAACGACCAAAGAAACACAGAGAAAACACCCCCATTGAAATAACAACTGGAAAAGTAAAGCAATCCTAAACAGTGTAAGATTCAGATGCTAATCATTTCGTTTGTGTCCCTTATCAGAGAAAGTGACAGATAATACAATCACAGAAACACAGGGAAAACACACCCATTGAAGTAACAAGTGGATATAAATAAAGCAATTCTAAACGTAATAGATTCAAGCGCTAATTATTTCGTACGAAGTAAAATGAGACAACAAAAAACACCACCCAAACACAGAGGTAGACATGGCCATTACAACAACAAATGGATATATAAAGTAATTCTAAACACAGCAAGATTAGGCGCCGGCGAATCAAAAAAATTTCCACGCATCGAGAACCTGGCCGCGGGAACCTTTGGGCGGAAGGTTACGTAAAGAGATAAGGAATTAAGACATTGGTGTTGGCGGCGGCATCCCCCTGTCTTCTGGCGCTGGCCTTGCCCTGGGACCATAATTTTTATACTTTCAAACGCTGCGCCGCTTACACACTCAGGTTTAACGGGGATTTCGTAGTTGTTAAAGTATTTTCAGGTGTAGTTTATGACCCTGGTGGTAGTTTAGTCATTCCTCTGTACCATGAACATGAAAAAAGGCTAACAAAAACTCGATTAATCTCCTTTTCGGCCTTTGGAAATAGTTGACGTGGGAGGTGGAAGCGTTTGAGAATGATGACCCAGCCCCCCCACACCGCCCGTCGAGTAGTACTGTCAAGCCCAATTCACAAACTTTTCGGGGCTTCCACCCACAACTGACTTTCACAGAGTTGTGGTCATTTCCAAGGGTAGTTTTATGAACCTAGTCATCGTCTAATAAGGCTTCTGCACCATGAACGTGAAGAAACAGGCGTGACAACCCGAGTAATATCCTTCGTGGCCTTTGAAAGAAGTAGTTGTGAGAGCCGAAAGCGTTTGAGAATACGGGCACAGCTGGACCATTAGAGCTTAATTATTTACGTCATAATCTCTCTCTCTCTCTCTCTCTCTCTCTCTCTCTCTCTCTCTCTCTCTCTCTCTCTCTCTCTCTCTCTCTCTCTCTCTCTCTCGACAATATAATACTGTTCGTTGTTCTCTTTTTAATCGGCGTCGCAGGCGCCGATTAACAGAGTGTCTATCTTGTTATTGTTGTTGTTCTCTTCAAGTTGTTTTCCTGGCTTACCCAGGCATTGTAGACATGACATTGTATAATAACATTTGTTAGCCCTGATGAACTAAAACAACAAGGCATTATAAACAAGGTCAGCTATTTTTTTAATTTTTTATTTTTTTATTTTTTTACGTCTTGGCCTGTGGCGCCGTTAGGCTTTCATAGTAGGGCCTGATGGTCGGGCCCAGCCCGTTGTAGCGCAGGCAAGTGTTTATAAAGGCGCCATCTTTAGTTTTCATCATTTTTCATTTTAGACCCCTAGTTGCATAATATAAATTGTTGGGGGTGTGTTGGAGGGTCATGCGACGCCGATCTAGCACAGTTTTTGTGCGATTAACACTTAATTGTTTCTTCTACTTTTCACCCGTTCTTGTTCTTGATCATAAGTTTAAGCGTTATATTTATTATCCATATTCTCCCTTCCTTATTAACCCACACGCAGCCACTATCGCCTCGCCGCCTGTTTTGATGATTCCACACCCTGCTCACGTCACCAGCAGTCAGCCTGGCGGCCACGGCTCGGCGTCATGGTATCCTTCCCCACGAGATGCTTAACAGAGCGATCACCCTTTTATCTGCCGCTCCCAAGTGAATGGGGTGAGGAGGAGGGAGATGAATGTTGGTGGTTCTCCATGCCTCGTAGGCCCATTGTTAGCTGTTAGATCATATTATCAATGAATATTGTACCTATATTTGGTATTGAAACATTGTCCATGTAATGTGTACTACACACACACACACACACACACACATATATATATATATATATATATATATATATATATCTATATATATATATATATAGATATATATATATATATATATATATATATATATATATATATATATATATATATATATATATATATATATATATATATATATATATATATATATATATATATATATATATATATATATAATAATATTGTAATTATTAAATTGTTGTATTATGTTTTGTATTTGATGTTGTATTTTTATTATTTAATTATTTATTATTATTTTTTTCTATTACGTTTTTTTGAATACGTTTTTGAGTGAGTTTCAGAATCCCTCAGGAGTGGTTTAGGGTTTAGCAGGTCAGGTCTTGTTGTCGAGTTTCAGGTTCAAGTGCTACAGAGTGAATAACTCTTGGGGGAGGAAACTCTCTGGGGATTCGATTCTTAATACGGCCCATATTAGTATGGAGCGGTACGCACCAAGGTTACCAAGAAAGGAATGTAATCTGTGTAATATATTCCACTGAGTGAGTGTGTGCGGGGAAGGGAGGGGGGGAGGGTACGCTTTTTCTGTCCACAACTACGAAATCAGCAGCGTGTCCACCTAAGACTTACACTCGATGATTATTCAAAGTTGAGAGCGAAACAGACCAAAACAATCGACACTAATCAACAAATGCAGAGCGTGGCGAGATCAGGCGGGGTTGGGGGGGGGAGGCCAGAGGTTTCATAATTAATAGCTAACCTCTTAGGGTAGGGGAGGGCGGTGCGGGCTGCGGTGCGTCAAAAACGAGCGGGTTGTGCGAATTTGCAGCAACAAACACATGCGAGAGGCTGGTGCAGGAAACCCTTAGTTGTTGTTGTTGTTGTTGTTGTTATTATCAGTATTATTATTATTATTATTATTATTATTATTATTATTATTATTATTATTATTATTATTATTATTATTATTATTATTATTATTATCATTATTACTATTATTTTACTATTACTACTACTACTACTACTACTGCTGCTGCTGCTATTACTTCTACTACTACTACAACTACTACTTCTACTACTACTACCGCTTCTCCTCCTCCTCCTGCTCCTCTTCCTCCTCCTTCTCCTACTCCTCCTCCTTCTCCTCCTCCTCCTACTACTGCTGCTACTACTACTACTACTACTACTACTACTACTACTACTACTACTACTTTTACTACTACTACTACTACCACTACTACCTAACCTTACCTAACCAACCAAATCTTCAAGTACTATTTTTTTTTTTCGTTTCAGCCAATGGCGCCGGTAGGTTTTCTTGGTGGGGCATGATGGTCGGCCCCAGCCCGTTATAGCGCAAGCAAGTCTTTATAGTGGCGCCATCTCGCTTGGGTCATGCTGCCTCCGGAGCTCATCTTTGATCCTCTCTTAGATAGAGAATCTAGAGTTTGAGTTATTGATAGATTTCTTCCTTTCCGTTACCTGCTTGCAGCAAACTATAGCATATGGAGAGAAAATTAGTGTAAACTAATTATCTGGGGGTGGAGGGGCCCTGATTCCATTACTCGCCGTGCTGCTCTTTCTTGTATTAACACACACACACACACACACACACACACACACACACACACACACACACACACACACAAGGAATTAGTTGCTGCAATATGTTCTGTGCGATTCTAAGGTATTGTGAAGATAAGTCATCAATGATTATAGTTCAATAACATTTGATTTGAGTTAAATACTTATTGTTGATTAAAAAATACTACAGTAAAATACTAAGGCCATGTAAACGTGTTTCAATTTGCTTGAGTGTCAAAATAGCTAGGTTTAGAGAATACTGTAGGAAAATATCAACATATTATAATGACATTGGTACCCATGAAAATGAAGACTGTGCAACCTTATACATTAGGCTATTAAATAAAGATGGACTTATAACCCAAGCTAGAGGAGTTTCTAGCAGAAGACCCTTCACATGAGCAAATAGTAACCTAACCTATCACCGCTGAAATAATATTTCCCAGCATTCTAAAATCTCAGAAACGAGTAATAATAATGGAAACGGTTACCAGGGTGATGATTAGCAAATACAATCTAAAAAATAATGTGTTAACTTTTAGAGTGAATTGGGTGTGATTCTAGAGTTTTACCAAGACAGGTGTGGCTCACCAAAAGCTAGCTTCTGTTCAGCTAAACTCTTGTAACACGTCCAGTCTATGAGGCTGTGAAATATCCATTGTGAGTCTGTAATAACAGCTAGAGCCCTGTGGGAGAGATCATACCCAATAATTTTGGCCATAAGGGCCACAGTTTCTCTCATCAGCTTCGATGTCTAGCTGGACCTGAGGTGAATGATTGTTCCAGTCCTTGTAGCTGTGTCTCTCTCACAATGATTTCCATATACAGTACAAAGGGAGGGCGGTTATGACAGCAAGACACACACAATGGCAGTGTGTGTGTCTTGCTGTCATAACTCATGACCGATGGTTTCCTCCCAAGACGACTGACTGTTAGCACACCTCTGTCTTCTCAGCAGCCTTGCAGTTAAATTATACACTTTGTATCCCCTCTGTGGCATGTTGCTACAGCCGAAGGCTAGGCACCACCTCAAAAATAGGAAAAAATGACCCGCGAGACACCGTGCTTTGAAGTCGGCGCGGTGCTCGAAGGGCCAATAATGGTGCCCAACAGCCTTATACACAGGGCCGCCTATGTCGGGACTCTCTATCAAGGGACTCTAGTTGCGGCGAGTGACATGTTGCTATAAATAACTCTGTGTTTTCAATATGTAGAGGTTTATCTGCATTCTAATCACACTATCGTGTTCACCAGAGTTTTTCCTACGAGATGTAATATGTTTCAGCATCATCGTAATACCATTTTCTTTTTCGTTTTGTCGAGTTTTTACAATACATCTTGATTCAATAGTCACTGCTGAGTCTGATTGTGTCAACCAAAAATGGCTATCTCGTATATGGTGTGAGCTATGGCATATAATATAGAAACATGTTTCACTCGAGCATGCAAGATAGTCTGACACGAGTGTCTGCGAGAGAGCGGTACAGCCAATCAGCTGCAACCTTACCAGAGCCAGGAATCTAGCTCACGCTGATACACCTGCAGATGTAGACTTTAATATAATTTTTTTTTCAACTGATGAACAAAAAAACTGTATCATTGCTGCTAAGTAAATCTGAAAGGTTATGTCAAACACGAAGGCAAGTGACTCAGCGCCTCAGACATCCCCACCAACACTTGCTGCCAGTCCCGCTTCAGCGTTACTGGACTTCTTGGCACTGGTGCCACTGCCCCAAACCTCGGGCACAACATCCGTCATCGGCGGCATGTTCAGAATAATGCAACACCTGCTCTCGAAGTAAGATTTGGCTCCTCGGTTCCTAAACATTATAATTCCCTAGTCTGGAGTTATTTCTACCCACTATTCTAAATAAAAATAAAAAATCAAGAACGAATTTAAATTTTTGAAACCGACAATGTGGTGGATGAAATGGCCGACCTGTTCACTGTGACGCAGCGATCAGTGTATACGTAAGGGTGACGATATGTCCGGTAGACGTAATGACTGCTTGGTGTCAGATTTTCCGGTGACGATTATATGTCCGGTGACAACATGTCTAAAAATTATACCCATGCACCCTCTCTTCATTCCAAATTATTCTGTAACTTTTCAGTCTCTTAGTGGTATTTCACGTGTCTTCAGAGGCGGCTATTAGAAAATATGAAAAACAATATAAAAAAAAGTACTAAAATTAACTGACCAATAACACTTATCATTACGGTGTGGGGCCTGGGTGTGCCTTCACGTCCTGCTTGTCGCTAAATTTGGTGAGTCTTTGCCAGGGAGTCCAGAAGTTAGGTTAGGTGTGAATCCCTGTCGTGGCCTTTGTCCACATTCTTAAACGCATCGAGCTCCCGTGACGACTATTTCCCAAGGCCACACGGAAGATTAACCGGGTTGTCAAGGGTGATTTTCCCGTTCATGGCGCAGAAGTCGTGTATAACTGTCACTAGGATTACAAAACAGTTCATGAAAATCCAAGTTTTACGAGAGGCTTTTCAAACAGGAACTGAGGTGCCGATAGGTTTATGAGAGAGAGAGAGAGAGAGAGAGAGAGAGAGAGAGAGAGAGAGAGAGAGAGAGAGAGAGAGAGAGAGAGAGAGAGAGAGAGAGAGAGAGAGAGAGAGAGAGAGAGAGAGAGAGAGAGAGAGAGAGAGAGAGAGAGAGAGAGAGAGAGAGAGAGAGAGAGAGAGAGAGAGAGAGAGAGAGAGAGACACACACACACACACACACACACACACATACATACACACACTTGCTGTCACGCAAGAGAGAGAGAGAGAGAGAGAGAGAGAGAGAGAGAGAGAGAGAGAGAGAGAGAGAGAGAGAGAGAGAGAGAGAGAGAGAGTCTTTATTTTCAGTAATAAGGTTTTACTTCTCCATCCGATACACGTTAGGAGGCAATCTTCCAAGACTCCCTAAATGTTTGCTTCAATTAACCATTAGATGAGGCTCGGGTACTCAGTCTTGTTTAGAAAGAAGTCTTGGTTAGGGAACGTCTTGACAGACAAAACTTCATAATTCTGACCTTTGCAAGCACTTTATAGGGAAAGTAAACATTCCTTTCTCTAACACAATATACAGTCGCAACACAATCTCTCTCTCTCTCTCTCTCTCTCTCATTACTCGGCACACCCACGCTTATAAGCACAAACCTTCTCTACTTTAACTCGGTGCGAGCGATTCGATGCGATGCGATAAATATCATTCATTCTAATCCAAAAATAAATAACATCAAATATCATGGGTCACAAAAGCGTGGCCAGTCACCAGTTCCTAATCTTAATCAGTACAATATTACCGGGAACACCGCAGTGGCAACTTTTATACTTTCCTAATCCTGACTCCGTGGGATAATTTTTACAACCACCAAACCCACAGAAAAGGAAGCAGCTCAAGGGCAAAAATAAAGGGAAACAAAAAAGCCCACTAAGAAAACAATGAAGTCCGCTGAGGCAAACAGTCGTACCTTCCAAACTGAAAAAAAAGTACCATTCTGTAAACAAAGAAAGGCAATCCTAACTTCCTAATCACAACTCCGCACGATGACAAGAAACAACAGGAAAAGAGGGACATGACAATAAGAAACAAACGAAAAAGAAAACGTTACCAAGAAGGAAAGGGAAGAAGGGCGAAGAAGAATAAGCACAGGAACGATGAAGTGTAGAGAAAGGAAAAAAAAATGCCTCCACACTCAACACATCAGTTATCTACCTTTCTTAAAACACTTGTCAGGGATAGGGACTCCAGATGATGCCTTACACGACCACATTAGACAAGGCCATCGTAGAGGTTGTGTTAGTGTTTCCATGGGTTTATAGCTTTATGAGCCTAGTGATAGTTTGACAAGGCCTCTGCACCATGAACGTGAAAAAAAAGCACTCATGAGAACTAGACTAATCTCTTTGGTGACCTTTGGATATATTTGTTATCAGAGCCGAAAGCATTTGAGAAGCCTTTGTTTTCCTATAAGATAACACAGTTGAAGAAAACATAAGTTCGGTATTCTCAAACGCTTCTGCCCCTCACATGAACTATTTCCAAATGGCCAAAAAGGAGGTTAGTTAATTCATTAGGTTAGCATGAGTGATTTTGCCTCGTTCACGTTACGGAAGGTTTATCAGACTACCACCAGGATCGTAAAATTACCAATGGAAATGCCCACCACTCCCACGAAAGCCTTGTCAATGCTTAAGTGCAGAGTCACCAGGCTGTGGTTTCTCTGGGGACATGCCGAGATCGGAGTGCCCTAACCTGGGACGCCAAAGTGAAGGAAGAGTCGCTTTGAAAGGTCACCTGAAGGCACACACACTCAAAGGAGGAAGAGGAACGGGAAGAGGAGGAGAGAGGGACAGCAGGGCGCCAATGTCCCCCTCGTATCTCTCGGTTACTAAACGTGACACGCACTCACTCACACACGCCACACACCGGTTCTTACCAGTGGAGGGCAGTTTGTCCGTCAGTGTATCAGTCATTAACATTGCTAAAGAATCCAGGACGAAACTAACGAACCTAAAGAGTGAAGAGCGAGAGGAGAAGGAAGACGAGAAGGACAAAGATAGCGACAAGGAGGAGGAGGAGGAGGACGACAAGAACGAAAAAAGAAAGAGAAAAGAAAATGCTGAAGAAAATAACGATAAAAGGAAGGAATACAAGGATAAAGGACTTAAAATACAGAAGACGAGAAGGACGAAGATAACGACGAAGGAAGGGTGAAGACGAGAACAACGAAGAAGTGGAAAGAGAAAAGAAAATGCTGACAAAGTAGAGAACGATAAAGGGAAGGAAGACAACGAAAAAGGACTTAAAATACAGCAGACGAGAAGGACGAAGATGGCGAGGAGGAGGAGGGTGATGACGACAACGAGAACGAAGAAGTGTAAAGAGGTAAGGAAGTGATGAGGACGAAAAACGAGAAAGGGAAGGAAGAAAACGAAGAAAGTCAACAAAAAATGAAAACGAGAAGGACGAAGATGACGATGACAACAACGAGGAAAAGTGAAAACAAAAGAGGAAGTGATAAGGACGAAGAGAACGAGAAAGGGAAGGAAGAGAACGAAAAAGGACTTAAAATACAAAAGACAGAGTGGACATGAGATGAAGCTAAAGAGAATAGAAAGAAAAAGAAAACAGTGGACGCTACATACTGCCTGGCCAACCCTTCATGTGTCTGACCCTGGCTTTTTGTGTTACAGGACCTCTTGCCTCTAACCCGGCCTGGTTCGAATCCCCGCATCCACCTCAACCCAGCAACAGGTCAGAGGTCAACGGTTTCATTAGCTGCTGCAAAAATCAAGTAAGGAGGCAATGATAATCGTGGAGGGTGAATATAAGGAATGATATAATGTGAAATGAATATAAGGAAAGTAGGAGTGAGAAACGTGAACGCCACCAGTGTAACTCTTGTTCATAAATAGTCGATATTTTTAGACGCTTTCGCCTCTCACATTGATTACTTCCCAGGGCCGAAAAGGAGATCAATCGGGTTCTCATGAGTCTGTTTTCTCGTTCGTGGTACAAGCCTGGTCCTAGGGTCGTATTTTAAAACATTTCGTCGCCTAAGTTCACATATTTGACATGGCTTTCGTAGTAGCTGTAGGCCTTTTCAGGGGTAGTTTTATGACCCTGGTGGTAGTTTGACCCTTCTTCTGTGCCATGAACCTTAAAAAACACCCATGAAAAACAGATTGATCCCCTCTTTGACCTTTAGAAATAGTTGATGTGAGAAGCGATGGTGTCTTAAAATACGGCCCAGCCTTTGTAATGGCACTGTATTTCGGTTTCTCTTCTTTCCAGATTTCGTGCAGCAGTTCTTTTTTTCATTCCCAGTGTCTTCTTTACTGAATACATACTTTACTATGATATTATTTGGATTTTCTTTTCCCTTAAACATCTTTACCTTTCCTTTTTCTCTTTCCCTCCTTTCCTCTCCTTATCCTTTCTATTCTTTCTTTTCTTTTATCCTATCCTTCCACTCCCAACACCTTTCCTTACTCGTACATTTTCCTTGCCATATGATTTTTTTTTTTTGGGGCTAGATGCCCTTTCATGGATTTCAACGATAGTAATAATAATAATAATAATAATAATAATAATAATAATAATAATAATAATAATAATAATAATAATAATAATAATAAAAGAATAATGACAAACCTCAGCATCATTACCTTCATCACCATCCTTGCCACCACCACAATCATCATCACCATCACCCCCAATATCACCACCACCACCTCGAACCCAAACCACCTCCATCACCCTCACCTCCACTACCACCTCCACCACCACCACCACCACACTCCGCAAGACCCTTCTGACGACGCCAATAACACAGGGGGGGGGGGGCGCAACAAGACGATAGCGGCGATAAAGATATATTTGGGGGTTGTTTACATGCCACCTGTCCATGAAGGGTCAATGGGGGTGCAACTCAGCCGGACAGAACCAGAAAACACCAGATAACACCGCTTTCCTGCCTCCTCCTCCCACCTGCTTCGACTACGCCCCCTCTTCTTCTTCTTCTTCTTCCCCTCCTCCTCCTCCCACCTGCTTCGACTACGCCCCCTCCTCTACCTCCTCTTCTTCTTCTTCTTCTTCCCCTCCTCCTCCTCCTCCAGCTCCTCCCACCTGCTTCGACTACGCCCCCTCCTCTACCTCCTCTTCTTCTTCTTCTTCCCCTCGTCCTCCTCCTCCTCCTCCTCCTCCTCCCACCTGCTTCGACTACGCCCCCTCCTCTACCTCCTCTTCTTCTTCTTCTTCTTCCCCTCCTCCTCCTCCTTCACCTCCACTCTCCTCCATCTGTTTCTACAATACACCCTCCTCCTCCTCCTCTTCTGCTGCCCCTCCTCCTCCTCTTCTTCCTCCTCCTCTTCCCCTCGCCCTCCTCCTCCTTCCCTCTCCTCATACTCCTCCTCTTCAATCTCGTCTCCTTATCCGAGTTTTCAGTCTCGAAATGTCAATGTTGGATTATTTATTTGCCTTCTTCTTCTGCTAACCTTTACTTCTTTTTATTCAATTTTAAGTTTACTTTGATTTTGAGGAATATTCGAAGGTGTCACAAATTTTCATTTTTCGGTTTCGCTAAAAAATCGCCGGAATTTGAAGATCTAGCGACGTCTTTTAAACCATATTCTTGCATCAGAGTATTCTTTTTTGTTTGTTTTTTTCCTCGACGGGGATCTTCGGGTCCAGATACACATATACACGTGACAAGTACACACACACCTGTACAACCCCCCCCCCCCCCCACACACACACGCACACACACAGCAAAGAAAACATATTATATTCATCTATTTATCTTCTATCTTCCATAAATCAAAGTAAAATAAACACATCTAAATACATAATGACAGTAACTCAAAAGGTATCATAATTAACATCGCTTGCTGCATTAAATCGATCGTGTTAGCCAGGGCCGTGTCAATCGTACTATAACTTCGCAGCACAGGAATCGGCGGCCGTATTTATTTATTTATTTATTTATTTATTTATTTTATATATCGTGACCGAGTTTTTGAGGGAACGCGTTTCTCATGTCCTTGTGGATGATAGTAACTGTTATAGTGGAATGTTTGGTGCTCTTCTTGGCGTGCCTCAGGTGAGTGTGTTGGGTCCGCTGCTGTTCATGACATGTAGCCTATATATACAAAGGGCATTTTCGGGGTGGCGGACGGTAATTAGTCTTGTCATGCAGGTGAGGCCACTCTCCCGTCCATTATTTTCTTTCTTCGTGCCGGTCAGCCCGCCTCTGAATCACTGAAGAGATTTGTTTACATTTTCTAGCGGGTGAAAAAGAGGGCTAATATAGTGATGATCATCCGGTCTCGCTCCCTATATGTACATAGCACGAAATTTGTGGATGGTTTATCATCAAATGTATCTCAGAAAATGACGATTTTTGGTGTCATCCTTCAATAAAAATTAACGTCTGAATGTCACCTTTGTTAATTGGTATCTTCTGCTGCTCAGAAGGTTGGAATGATAAGAAAGGCACTCAAGGTTTTTGCCGACTCCTCCGTTTCTGCCGGAATGTTTCTCATGCTTCGTGGGTCTTGTCCGTGAGCACGGCTGCCACTCTGTCTTGTCTCCTGCTGCCGGGCGTCACTGGGCACTGATCGGCAGGGTTTTACCTAACATCTAAATTTCTCAGAGGTGGAAATGTGATAAAATTGTTTGATCTTGAACAGCGTTGTGCTGTCGTGGCGTCGCACATTCCAGCGCCAGGCGTTTCTTTTACCCCGAGTTGCTCGCGCCTCTTTACATATGCAGCGCAGAGAAGGTTAACGCATCCAGGTCGATTGTGAAATCTTTTATAGCAAGAGTAACACAATCATAAATAATTCACAGTCGCTCTACTTATATCTTTTATTTCAAATAATGCTACTACAGTTTCTCTTAGCTTTTTTTTATTGTTGCTTGATCTTATCGGTTAGCCAGACCTTATTCGTTTGTCATCTACATACTCCTTCCTTCAGTTTACCTTCACAGTAAGGCAGGGCAAGTGAGGCTGGATTTTTAAGGCGTTTTACAACAAAATATCAATAAAAGGCAAACTGTCAGGTGTATTACGTTAGTGCATTGAGAGGCACATAAAGAATATAGCGCAGCATTTTTCAGAAATTTAATTCAAAACCTACGTTTTATATATTTTTTATTACATTTCAATTCCCATGAGCTTAAATATAAGACCTCCGATTCAAAAATTCAAAATACATGTCATTACATTTAATTACAAAGCGCACAATTAGTCTCCAGATGTATCATTCATAGTATTTTATAATGTATCAAATTATGATTATTAACCCGCCGCACAACTGTCAACTGTCAACTTCAAGGCTACAAAACCGTTTCATTCTCATTACCTGACAACACTTGTCATGTCTCACGTCCTTTCACCTTTATCGTGTTGTCCTTCTTTTGAAACTGCGTCAAATAGTGACGAGGTGCTTTACTTCATTCTAAAAGTATATAACAGCAAAAAATTACGAGCCCGAAGCTCCCGATTCATCTCTTCCTGTGTCTCATCAACCTTCTCCTCTGAAATTTGTTCGCCATCCTTTCCTTCTGACACCTGATTGTCAGGAGAGTCTGTATCATATTCGGTTTTCACCGCTGCTCTTCAAAGTCCCCGCCTTGGTAATCAAACTGCCGACGAAGTTGGTTGGCTCAGGTTACAAGGGCAACACTCGTTCCAGGCTCAGTGTTGACTGTTTTGCTGCGAGGACACTGGTGGCGAACACTTGACTCTTTCTTGTGTCCCTTACAGATAAACAAATGGTTCATTCCTAACTCGGTGTCTTCCTAAGTATTCTTTTTCATCATTACTGTATGGTTTTCTTCTAGACATCAACGGAGTGAAAAGGGCATTTTCCACAACCTCTAAAGGCAGCCTTGTACAGATCTCATCTATTTTATATTTTTGCCGGAAGGTTTAGCGGTAGTCTTGCGAGGCATCACTATGGTAAGGTAGTCATGTGTACACCTTCAACTTCCCACTTTGTTAGCTCATTCTTCCCCGTCTTTCTAAAAAGGCCTCACACTGCATGCGCCCAATGGCTGGACGTGCCCGTCGAATTTGAAGGAAAACAAGTCTGATTCCGTATTCATTATACATCTTAAACATCTTTGCCACATCAAGCGATGAATAATCAGAATTATGTGCGAAGCCAAATTGTCTCCTATTACAAATTTAGGTTCCTCGGCAGCGACGGCCTCAATAGCCCCGGTTATTGGACGTAGTCACGTAGTTACTATAGTCTGTTCACTTAAGCTAGATTCCTGATCAGGTTGGTAAGCTTGCAGCTGATTGGCTGCTCCGCTCTCCCGCTAACACTCATGTCGGACCACATCTTGCATGCTACCCCAGATATTACAACTATTAATAGAGATCGAACATTCGTGTTAATCGTCATCAAATTATCTTAACACAGATCTAGGACAGTAGGCTATAGGGCTGGTGAATGAGCGTGGTTTAGCTGAGGACAGGAGTTTTGCGACAACATAAGACACTGTTTTCTATAAATGAAATAAATAAAAAAATATTATGATGTAGTGGCACTTAATTGGGATGAGCGAGGAAATGTGTTTTACGGAAATAATTAAAACCTACCATACCTACCTAACGATACCTATAGCATTATTATTATTTTTTTTTTCATTTATTCGTTCTTCGGAGGAATATTTTTTTTATTTAAATTTTGCTGAGCGGCCTCGATCACCCCCGCGTGTTCCCGGCGGCCCTTGTGTGTCCTGGCTGTGTCGGGGCTACAGGCTGTGTTACTTTTTATATGTGTGCTCTTACGGCTCTGCCTGTTGTCCTGTGTTTAATAATAATAATATTCACTATAGCTCCTAAACACACACACACACACACACACACACACACACACACACACACACACACACACACACCAAAAAAATTAATAATAAATAAAATAATAAAATTAAATTAAACTAAATTAAATAAAAATAAAAACAGACGCATCCATATCGAACATGTAAGCATCATTTGTCAAGACGAGTGATAAGACGGGCTAGTGAGGCACAGGTACACACGTTTCCTCATCACCTCCTTCACTGCTGACAATCTTGTTTGTTTAGTTGGTGTGCGTGGCCACATGACTGGAGTGGAGGCGTTACGTGTGGGTGCGGGGGGAAACTCCTCAACAGCGAACACGCGCGGACGTTCCTTTAGAACTCGAAGCAGGAGTGCGTAAAGATGGATGACAGGAGACATGAGTGGTGGTGTTTGTGTGTGCGTGTTCAGACTCTATAGTCTAGAAAAGAAACACAAACACATTCCTTAAAGACTGCGTATAGCATTTAAAGATATACTACTTGACCTACCTAAATGAAAGATGCTGCTTGCGTGTATGTGTTAACTCCCTCCGCAGTGACAGGAACATTTTATCAGAGCAGGTTTTACGTCAAGTATGGAGGAGTGCACATGAATGACGATGCACATGTTTGTATGTGAGTTCAGTCCCATGATGGTTAATGGAAAGGATGCGTTAACGTGGAAAAAAAATCATGAATGACACAGAATATCATCTGAAAATGAAGACTGCGCGAAAAGGTGAAAGGAATGATTGATCGAGAAGTGATGAAGTGTGCGGAGATGATTTGTTTGACATTGGCGTGACGGGGGTCTGCAAGCGGGAGCACGAAGTGTTTGTGGTAGCCTGGGAGGGCCAGCCATACCAGTACAAAATTATCGAGTTAGAACATTTACATTTCCTCTGCCCCACCAGGCCCATCCGTAGCTACGATACTACTGGTTGAAAGGTTTTTGTACTTGTTTTCCCTTGTCAATATATATCTAGACCTCAAAAAGATGATTTTCGATATCTTCCACAAGTCAAAGAACAAACACATCTAACTCATACACACATAATAACTCGAAATTTTATACCTATTTGACTTTGTTTATCTTTTTTTCTTGCACGTCAATAAATAAATATGCTTGTACCTACATATTACAACAGTCAACTCAAAATTAATCTCTATTATTACAATAATTCCCCCTAATAACCATACCCATTGATCCCAGAAGGGGGTCTCCCTAGAGAGGGGCTGGAGCCCAGTGAGGCTGTATTCATGACAAGCTTAGCTAATCGCCGCGGCTCCAGCTCCGACCCGACTTAATTTCTATGGTCCGATATTTCTTGCTTTCCATTGCTTCGCTTCCAATTCCTTCCCCTTCCCTTCCAAATACTAGGGTAACAGTCCTTCTCTTCTAAACACTTTGTGGTTTCAGATTCATAATTCGCCCTGTATGGTCTTTCCTGCCCGGGGCTACCATATTGCTAATACAACATAATGTTTCTGGTTAATTTGCTCATACCAAATAACTTTTTTTTAATATTACTTAAACTTCAATATTTTTTTTCTTTAGGAAGCCTATATACACATTGTAAAATAAAGATACATTCCTTTCGATTGTTTCGTTAGGGATCGATCATCCATTTGCATCTCTTCCTGTCCTCTGCATCTTTCTTTGTCCCGTCACCGCCGGCATGACCCCCGAGGCCCCGACACCACACGTATACACATCGCTGTTTTGGCCTTATTTTCCTCTTGCCTTGCAGCTCCATATTTAGCATCCTTCTCCCGATACACCCAGCAGCTCTCCTCCGCACATGTTTGAACCATCTCAGCCTCGAGTCTTCAAACCGTCTAAGCCCTCTAACCCGGGCTGCCCTAATATACTCATCAATCTGTTTATCCTCCCCATCACTCTCAACGAAGAACTCGGCCACCTCGCATTCTGCTAGGCTACCGTCTCCAGTCAACATGATAACATTGACAAAAAATGTTTCAGTATCACACTTTAGATACTAACCGTTTTAGACCTCCCTATTAGGCTATTCTATTTAAGTCTTTTTAGAAGCAATGTTCAAGCCTTCCTTGCTAAAAAGAAAAAAAATGGAGCAATGTTCATGCCTTCCTTGCTAAAAAGAGAAAATGTAGCAATGTTCAAGCCTTCCTTGCTAAAAAGAAAAAATGTAGCAATGTTCAAGCCTTCCTTGCTAAAAAGAGAAAATGTAGCAATGTTCAAGCCTTCCTTGCTAAAAAGAAAAAATGTAGCAATGTTCAAGCCTTCCTTGCTAAAAAGAAAAAATGTAGCAATGTTCATGCCTTCCTTGCTAAAAAGAAAAAATGTAGCAATGTTCATGCCTTCCTTGCTAAAAAGAAAAAAATGTAGCATCGACACATCATCTAATTCAAAATACATCGAAATCAACCTCAATATAAAAAAAAAGCCAAATAGTGCCCGTATCTTGATAGTTTGTTATTGCCTCCTGTCATCTTCATATCAGTTTACTTGTTTGTTTATGTTGTGATGACGTGTGAGGTTGACGACCTTGCCGCCGATCCAACACAGATATACTTTGTGCGACGTTCACACACACACACACACACACACACACACGTTGCGTTGCTGGAATTTTAAGCGACTCTCGATAACACATTCGTCGCAAAGTCCGTTTCTTCTCAGTGATGCAGTTGATGTTGCTTAATGTGACTTTTAGCGTATGGTGCCTGTTTGTGCAGCTGTTATATTACTGTAATTATTATCATTATTATTCATCCCCACATTTTATTGTCTTATTGTCCAGGGGGAGGTACCGCCCCCTCCCTTGTTGTGCTTTCCTTCCTACCATTGTATCATTTTAGTTTCATGGTGCTACCTACACATGTATTAATAGTTGTATAATCACACTCTGTTCTGCCTGGGGGTTGGGATGGCATGTTCCTCCCTTCTCCCTTGTTGTTTACCTGCAACAATAAACTATCAATCAATCAATCTCTCTCTCTCTCTCTCTCTCTCTCTCTCTCTCTCTCTCTCTCTCTACGCATCACCGTCCATTCAAGGCTGTCTGCGTGGCTGGAGCGGCGTATAAGGACACACACACACATACACACATACAAACACACACACTCTGCGGGCCTTACGTAAACCCTCTGGCCACTGTCATTGGTGGGATGGTTTGGGTGCGTTACTCATGCCCAGCCGCTGCCCATACACCCGCCTGCACCCACTTCCTTAAATACCCACCCACACCTACATGCCCTACACCAGGGGTTCCCAACCTGGGGTAAATTACCCCAAGTGGGGTAATTTGGTCTTTTCTATTGGGTAATCAGGAGACAGGTTGACCAAGAAAAAAAATCTTAGTAAAATTATACCCTTTAGACTATAGGGCAGCTGAATCTGTCCTTTTCTGTCCTTTTATTCAAAAGTTCTTTACTTTCCTGCATACTATACCACATACAAATATATTAATACATTTTTTCTTAAGTATGGGCTACAATGCAGTTGTGGAAGCATAGGCAAAATGGGGTAATGCGTGAAAAGATGTGTGAAGAGCAGGGTAATGAGCAAACAATGTTGGGAACCCCTGCCCTACACCAATGCAGACTTTCTCTCTCTCTCTCTCTCTCTCTCTCTCTCTCTCTCTCTCTCTCTCTCTCTCTCTCTCTCTCTCACACACACACACACACACACACACACAGACTGGTGCCAAGCCTGCGAGATTTCAGTTACGAAGAAAAACTTGAGAAACTACAAGTGCCAACAGTGGAAGCGAGAAGATGAAGAGGCGATGTGAGTGTGCTGTACCAATGCGTCGAGAAGAATATACAAGACAGAACTTATTGAATATATTATAATATCTAGGCAGTCAGCTTCAAGTGAACACTGTAAAAAAAAAATAGGCGCGTAATAATGGAGGGCTTTCGTGCGTCATACTGCAGTGTTAAGTAAGACCCTCTGTCACTACACGCCTCGATATTTAAAAGATTAAAGAAGTATGTGAGAAAATTCAGCTTTACAGACAGAGCAACACGTCAGCTGAATATATTACCGGAAGAAGTCCCGTACCTGTTAATAAAGTAATCACAGTTATACAGAAAAAAATATTAAAGTTTTAAAAGACGGGGCTACGAGATTTATTAAACCCTGTTAAAATACGATTAGGTAAGAAAAAACACACACACACGCACCAAATAAAAAAATAAAAAACACACACATCATTATCCTCGGCCATTATTACTCCCAACGCTTTCCACTCCTCTGCATGATATCGATTTACTTTGTCCTGCTCCGGCAAGGGTCCTAATTTAATATCTCCGGTGACCAGCAGGGGTTCTCTGACGGCCCTGGCTCCAGCAGTCATTGAGTTGCCATCGTTACTTTGCTTGTTCTGTTTTGCATCCGCTCTACGCAAGATATGATTATCAACCTCACACGCCACCAAAACATAAAGATAAACAAACCAGTAAACTGATATAAAAAGAACTCATGAAAATATCTTAAACCTTCGTCTGTCCCCGATTCTATGATGCCCGATTTCTCTCCATGTTATTTCCAAACTTTTTCCTTGTTTTTTGTGTGTGTTTTGTTACAACAGCTCAAGGACAATAAACAAAGACTACACTGCGGCCGAATTTAAGAGGTATCTCATCTACACTCTTCCTCAGCCACCCACACATACACAAAATAAACTGCACATATGTGTGTGCCGTGTGTACTTATATTGAATTTCTACTGTGTGTATGCAGAACGCAACACGCACATTCTCGTATCGCAACGCATAGTAACCGAGGTGCATTGTAAAGAGGACCTGTAATCACATATGTAATGATGAAATACATGTTTTTCTCATTCCCTTTTTTCTCTCCGCTTTCGTCATCGTTGTTTGCGCCACCGTATCGCTGATTGTCCTTATTTATCTCCCTTTTTCCTTGTTTTTTTTCAGAGCTCATCGTGAGGGGTGAAAGGAGACGAGAGGTGGGGGTTCACTGAAGATGTGATGCGGGAGATGGAAGGAGAATGAGGCCAGAATGTTGCATTATTTTTAGCTGTTGTTGTTGTTGTCGCCATCCTCATCCTCCTCACCATCATCAATGCTTTCCCAGACTTTTTCTTTTTTTTAATTTACTTTTTCTCTATACTTTCATTCGGTGTATATGTCTAATTTCCTTCTCTATTCATCTTTTTTTTTCCTTCATCTACGTACGCCGATGAGGTTAACAATACGGAGACATGGGCCATTGAGTCGTTTTTTTTTAAGAGTAGGATAAGATAAAATTTGTTCAGATATTCTCATTGACTTTGTAGGAGTAGCAAAAGTTAGTTATTTCCACCGTCGCTAAAAGGGGATGGATTGATTGATTGACTGATTGATAGTTTGGAAAGAGTAGGAAAAGAGAAATTCCATTAGACATTCTCATTGGCTTTGTAGGAGTAGCAAAAGTTAGTTATTTCCACCGTCGCTAAAAGGGGATGGATTGATTGATTGATTGGGAAGAGTAGGAAAAGAGAAATTCGATCAGACATTCTCATTGGCTTTGTAGGAGTAGCAAAAGTTAGTAATTCTCAAAGTCGTTAAAAGTGGATGGAAATACAAATACGAGTTTCAACAAGTTTATTATTATTTTTTTTTTTTTAGTAGGAAAATTTGGTAGTGCTCACCGTAGGCTCGTTACACATGGAGGCCCTTCTTAAACGTTTCGACGTCCTAGTACTTCCATTCAAGCTCTCATATAAGTATTAGGGCTTTCCATGGGTGGTTTCATAACCCTGGCGGTAGATTAGGAAGGTTTCTGCGCGACATGAACGGAAAGAACGAGTGTTGGTGGGATTAACCTAAGTCTATATATACCAAGTCAAGTCATACGCAGCTTTGTGGGAGGAGACACAGAAGAGGCGTGGCTTATGCGTGACGCTGTTTTGAGCCAAACTAGAGAATGTAGGCCTTCTTTCTTTAGTATTTTTTGGTTACAATAGTACAATCAGTTAAACCTCATTATACATTAGTTTGTTTTTCTTGCTTTTCATTTTTCTCTTTAGCCATTAAAATAAAGCACTATTTTTCACCCTTGTTAATTAGTGTTACCAAGTTTATTTGGGGTTAAGCTGTGAATGTGAGTGTGTTTGCGTGTGTGTGTGTGTGTGTGTGTGTGTGTGTGTGTGTGTGAGATTACAGCAGAGGAAGCAGCTGAAGGAGAAAAAAAAATGCTATAAGTCGCTACTCTTGTATAGAAAAAAAAAGGAAAAAGTGGCCAAAGAGAGAGGTCAGTTCGGAAGAAGTGTCTTGTTGATGTGTCTTATGTGTGTAAACCCCGAAATAATTGAGACCATGGACCTAAAAAGCTAACCATTGCCACTTTACATTGTTGCTAGGTTCTGGTGTGTGGTCACGGCGGGGCTCAGGAGTTGCGGTGAGGCAGAAGACTCTTAAGGTAGGCTGTAGGGCTGATTAGGATCGAATTACAGTCCACCTTGTTGCCGAGTGTGTGTGTGTGTGTGTGTGTGTGTGTGTGAGAGAGAGAGAGAGAGAGAGAGAGAGAGAGAGAGAGAGAGAGAGAGAGAGAGAGAGAGAGAGAGAGAGAGAGAGAGAGAGAGAGAGAGAGAGAGAGAGAGAGAGAGAGAGAGAGAGAGAGAGAGAGAGAGAGAGACGCCTACTACATAATGCCTCTATTTTCCTTGTTTTCTGATGCAGTACCCTACTTTTAGATGTCATGTATATTTATTTGTGATTGTATATTCTATCCAGGTATATATATATATATATATATATATATATATATATATATATATATATATATATATATATATATATATTTTTTTTTTTTTTTTTAAATCTATTCTAGGAGGTAACAGAACTAGGTAACCAATAAAACACCCGATCAGTCATCAGTCAGTCAGTGAGTCAGTTAGCCAATCAGTCAACCAATCAGTCAGTCACCAGAAAGCCAACCTGCATCCATTTAATAAGTCAGCCAGTGAGTCAACCAATCAGTCAGTCAACCAATCAGTCAGTCAGCCAGAAAGTCAGCCTGCAACCCATTCAATAAGTCAGCCAGTCAAAAAGTCAACCTGCAACCTATTCAGTGAGTTACCCAGTCAGTTAATCCGCCATCTATTGAAAGATTTAGTCAGCCAGTCAGTCAGTCAGTCCGTCAGCCAGTCAAACTGTTACCTATTCCGGAAGTCGTCCAGTCACACAGGCAGCCATCAGCTCAACATCCATTCAGACATCCAGACAACCTATGACCTCTTTAAAGTCAACCAACCCAACCAGTCAGTCACCTTCACAACCAGTCAGCAGGCAGTCAACCATCTATTCAATCAGTCAGTAAGCCAGTCAGCCACCTGCTCAACCAACCAGCCAACCAATCAGCCACCTACTCAACCAGCCAGCCATTCAGCCATTAAGCCACCTACTCAACCAGCCAGCCAGTCAGTCAGTCAGCCACCTACTAAACCAATCAGCCACCTAGTCAGCCAGTCAGTTAACCAGCCAATCAGCCACCTAACCAACCAATCAGCCTGCCAGTCAACCACCTAACCAACAAGCCAGCCAGCCAATCAGCCACCTTCTCAACTAGTTATCCACCTTCTCAACCAGTCATCCACCTACTCAACCAGCCACCCAACCAGTCAACCACCTACTCAACCAGTCAGCCACCTACTCAACCACCCAGCCATCTATTCAACCAGACAGCCAATCACCTACTCAACCCACCAGCCATCCATTCAACCAGCCAGCCAGTCAGTCACCTGCTCAACCATGCAGTCAGCCATCTATTCAACCAGCCAGCCAATCACCTACTCAACCAGCCAGCCAATCACCTACTCAACCCGCCAGCCATCTATTCAACCAGCCAGCCAATCACCTACTCAACCCGCCAGCCATCTATTCAACCAGCCAGCCAGCCAGGCGGTCAGCCAGGTTGTGGAGACGCCCCGCCATTGTCTGGAGGAGTCTTTTGTTACGCTTCGTGTATTTCGAGAAGCCGTCAAGTGCAACAGTGTATTATTACCTCCACCCCTATGCTGAGAGAGAGAGAGAGAGAGAGAGAGAGAGAGAGAGAGAGAGAGAGAGAGAGTATATTAAACTAAACTGATAATTCTACTACTTCTACTGTTGCTACTACTACAACTACCACTGCCATCACCACCACTACTACTACTATTACTACTGCTACTACTACTCTGCTGCACTGTCATCATGTTTTAAGACGAGTAATCAGCAGGAATCATTGTTCTCTCTTCTTCCTCCTCGCCCACCCTACATTGTTTACCTGCTGTGCTTTATCTCTCCCTGTCTTGGCTTTCTTGCACAACCGCGCTGCGCAGTACACTGGTGGCCACGATAATAAGGACAAATATACGACGTTGGCCGGCTGATCGTCGTCGGGCTGGGTTAAAATTGTAGAACGTTAAAAAGTCCGCATTCTTAATTAAAGGTATCGGCACTTCAGTTCGCCTGTTTGAAAAGCCTCTCGTTGAAGTTGCTGGGATTTTTATGAACTGTTTTGTGATATTCCTAGTGATAGTATTACACAACTTCTGCATCGTGAACATGAAAAACACCCGTTAAAACCCGATGAATCTTCTCTGTGAAAATAGTCGTAACGGGAGCCAGATACGTTTTAAAATATGGACCATATTTTTAAACGTATTGGGCCCCCGTTACAACTATTTTCCAAGCCCACAGAAAAGATACACCGGGTTTTCATGCGTGATTTTTTTCCCGTCCATGGTGCAAATGTGTAAAACTATCACTAGGATCACAAAACAGCTTATGAAAACCCTACAAAAAAACTTCTACGAAAGACTTTTCAAACAGGCGTTCTGAGGTGCCGATACATTTAAGAATACGGGCAAGTTAGGTCGGTATCCTCAACTATTTCCAAAGGCCGAAAAGGAGATGAATCGGGTTCCCAAGAGTGTTACTTTTCACGTTCATGGTTTCTGTGGAGTCCATATATCACGGCAGCCATTATAATTAAAATTCGCCTGCGCCACTAACGGGCTGGGATCGCTCAAGAGGCCTTTTAAGACAGCCTACCGACGCTAGAGGCACAACCTAAAATAAGTAAGTAAATAAATAAATAAATTAAATTAAATTAAAAAGGAAATGCTCACACCTACCAAAGCCCTGTCAAATGTGTGTGTTAGGTTTAAGAAACAGTGCGTTTTGACAGGATGCGGTACGATAACTGGCTGATCCTATATCGTGTTGGGAGTTGCGTCAAAGCATTACGTGGACTGGATAATCGTGATCGAGTGGAAAATGCTCGCAAATAGGGAAAAGGTTAATGAGTCTACTTAATTGTGTTTATTCAGTCGAGACCGTTGTTATAAGAAAATGAAAGAGAATTATTTAATTGTAGAAGAAAGAAAGACTTCGTATGGTGAAATGACACACACACACACACACACACACACACTATTGCCCAACATTTTTCTTCCTCTTCTTCCTCCTCCTCCACCACCACCAACAACAACCTCGTCTTCCTCCTTCAACGATAACTCTTGGGAAGGTCGTAGCTCCCTCCCACTCGTACTCCTCCCCCCTTCCCACTTTTATCTTACAATGCCGTCCTCTCTCTCTCTCTCTCTCTCTCTCTCTCTCTCACCTCCGTAGTGCCAGAGTTAGCGCGCTTGCATCACACGTACGTACCCAGGTTTGAATCCCGGGCGGAGTCTATGGCGTGGTCAGAGCGTAGTGAATCACAGTGTATTGAGGTAAGACACAAAGTTGCCACCCTCCCCATATGAACATCTACGGTCTTGGGCAAGTGTCCTCGTCTTTGTTTTGCTTCCCCAAGCCAGGACGCGTGACGTAACCCTCCACGCTGAGGTATCGTGAGTTGCGGAACTCATTACCATGTTACGATTTCTACAATAAACAATTACATTACAATTACCTGACTAAAGGCGCTGTTACACTAGCACATTTTCCGTCAATAGTTTTCACCAACTTTTTATTATTTTTATATATATTTCGTTGGGGATATACCCCACTGGAGGAAGGCGGTGCATGCCGCGCAACCAGCCAGATATACCCAATTCTTTCAGGGAGGAGGCCCAACAACGAGGCTGAGGGTGTCGGAAAGAGCCCACCTTTCCACCCCCATGGCACGGGATAGGTCTCGAACCCACGCCCTAGCAACCCGCCAAAGCGCAAGGCCGAGACTCTACCACGAGACCACGGGAGCCCCCCAATATTTCATCAACTTCCAGAAAATTGACAACTTTTTAAGGCGCTGTTACACTAGCACATTTTCCGTCAATATTTTTCATCAACTTCCGTCTGCACTGCTTCCGTCACATGTAAACAAAACACCATGGCCCCGACACATAGACAAGCTATCGCTGCTATCAACGTGATTAGATGTTTAATGAAGCCCAGACGAGCCAAACAAGTCAGAAGAATAGAGTGGATGTGTGAGTGGAAGGCACGTCGCGAACAAGAAAGTGTTTATTATCGTTTATGATGACGGAAATGAATAGTGAGGGAACTGATGTATGTGCTGATGTGTAGGGATGTGCACCGGTATCCTGTATACCGGAAACGGTATTTTTATCACATCGGTATACCGCTATACTGGTATTTTTTCATCGGTATTTTTTTTTTGTACAGAATTTAATGCACGAATCCCATGAATATAACAACTATTCAAATACGTAAATACAAAGGCACTGACTTAAGTGACTTGTGACCTCACAACTGGCTACTGGCCGTCGAAACGAGGACCACGGAGCACCTCATATCCAGGATTCCCGCGCGCGCTTAATTTTTTTCCCCCGTCTTTCAAAAGCTTTTTGATAGCATCCTTAACAGGAATATTTTTCAGCATCTAGCAACTTTCAATCTTCCTTCTTATCACAAGTATAAATGTGTGCAATGGGCGCCCTATTTGTAATCTCCTTGCCTTCCTAACTGACCCCTGATCATCCTCTCTTAGGTGTTTCAGTGAAACTTGTGCTGATGCCTTAGACATCTCAAAAGCTAACTGACAATAATTTTCTGAATTACCCTCCTACAGATTCTATCCCTCTCTCTGTACCTTCATTTCCAGTTTCTTTTCAGGATGTTCTATTTCTGCTGTGGTAGGTTACCTTTCTACTCTAAAACCAGTAAACAGTGGCATTCCACAGGGCCCCGTTCTATTAAGCATTCTCTTTCTGTTGTTCATTTATGGTCTTTCCAAAATGAACTGTTCTATTCACTCCTACGTCGATGACGTCTCTGCATTACTTCAAATCTTTCAGCAAAAGACCATCTTGAGAGGAATTAATTACACAACTCAAGACTGGATGCCACAAAAAGCTTATCCTTACTGTTGCTCAGTAGGGCACCCAGAAACTTAAAAACTTTTCTCCACCTGATAACTTGACTAAATCTTCAAGGCATGTCTCTTATCCTTTGATAACACAAAGCTATCTATTTCTACACTAAATATTCTCAGCCTATCTGTAACTCTATATACAAACTGGAAGATTCATGTCTCCTCTTTGCTAAACCAGCTTTCTCAAGATCAGGCATTTTGAAAGTTTCTCCACCAACTCTTTTCTCTTTTCAGATACAAAGGCCTGGTGTCCCCCTGCATGGTGTATGCATCCGGTGTGGGGAAGCTCACTCAAGCTTTTTAAACCAAGTCAAAGGCTTTTGGCCTTGTCAGCTTACCTCCTCTTTTATCTTTTCAATCCTGCTAGAATGTTGTTCCACTCTTCTCTTTTATCTGTTAACTATGTGCCTCAGCCCCTCCTGCTTCCTTTTTATACACTATTGTCTGCTCTATTTTACCCATAAGCTGTCCAAAGTCTTAAAGTTAACCAGCATCTTCATTCTCTAATCCCTTTCACTTAAACTCTGAAACAGCTTCCCTTCCTCTGTACTGTACTTCCTCTTTCCCACAACTTGCATGCTTTCAAGAGGAGAATCAAGGCACCTCCCAACCTAACCTGAGCTTTGTTATGAATTAATACTGTCCTGTTACTGGGAGCAGAGCCTTGCTTTTTGTTGTTGTTAAGTCCTTGAACTGCCTCCTTTACAAAAAAACAAAATAAAATAAAACCTGATACCCTTCTTGCCTAAGCAGATAATGCAGATATTTAATTCTCCAGCATGAGTGATCTACTTGTCAAGCATGCAGGTATTCTCCAGCATGCCTGACCTAATTTGTAATATGATGGTGAGGATCATGATGCTCACTCTCCTCTTGCTGATGAGTCACTTTTGATCATATCTCGTTCAACCTGTCAAAATGTATGTGAAGCTGTCTTTCCTCTAACTATTATATGTCTGTTCTTGCCATCACATTCAGAAGTGACAGCCTGAACAGCAGATGATAATAATACTGTTGAACTTAGACTCCTGTGGCACAATGAGGATGACTTGTGCATACTTTCCTCTTATCATGACTCTGGCTTCCTTCCAGCCACTCTTTATCATCGTAGCAACAACTTAACAGCTCACTAAAAATTAGGAGTCATGTTATATTTAGCAGGAGGTGAGCAAGCAAAGGAGGGAGGGAGGGAGAGAGTAGGAGGGGAGGAAAGGAGGAAGATGAGAGGAGGAAGGGAGGGCGAGAGAAAGAGGGGGGAGGAAGGCGGGCAGAAGATAAATACACAGGCACAGACAGACTTCCCCAAGCCTTGATCATAATAATTCCTGTAACCTCACCACAACTTGCAGTTTGCTTCTAATCATCCGTCATTTCTCAAGCATGACTGATTTATCCTGTGCTATGATGATGTTACTGTTTCCTCTCATTATGACTAGACAGAATGACAATCTAAACAGCAGTGGGTGATGTAATATTTAGCAAGATAACCTCTCATTTTGTTTCAAAGTACGACTTTCCAAGTACCTCAATGCAAACAACTGTGCAACCAACCATACAATCTTAACTTCAAAATAAAGCACGTCTCCAAAGCTTAAATTATAGGCATTTTCAGTAGTGTCACCGAAAACTCAAACGAGAGCAAACAGATGCAAATGGGATCAAACCTCCTATGTGACATGTTTGCCCAAAAGGCAAATGCCAGCAAACGCTTTTCATCGGCCAATCAGCAAGTAGGTATAACCACAGCACACAGCAGCCAAGTTCCCGTAGGAGTGTTTTGAAGAATAAAATATTGAATATAATGCTCTTTGAGAACCAGAAAGTTGGTGTTGTATGAAGAAATATTTATTTTCTTGTTATTTCACATTAAAAAGAACCTGAAATGACATAAGGCAAAGGAAAGAAGAGAGAGAGAGAGAGAGAGAGAGAGAGAGAGAGAGAGAGAGAGAGAGAGAGAGAGAGAGAGAGAGAGAGAGAGAGAGAGAGAGAGAGAGAGAGAGAGAGAGAGAGAGAGAGAGAGAGAGAGAGAGAGAGAGAGAGAGAGAGAGAGAGAGAGAGAGAGAGAGAGAGAGAGAGAGAGAGAGAGAGAGAGAGAGAGAGAGAGAGAGAGAGAGAGAGAGAGAGAGAGAGAGAGAGAGAGAGAGAGAGAGAGAGAGAGAGAGAGAGAGAGAGAGAGAGAGAGAGAGAGAGAGAGAGAGAGAGAGAGAGAGAGAGAGAGAGAGAGAGAGAGAGAGAGAGAGAGAGAGAGAGAGAGAGAGAGAGAGAGAGAGAGAGAGAGAGAGAGAGAGAGAGAGAGAGAGAGAGAGAGAGAGAGAGAGAGAGAGAGAGAGAGAGAGAGAGAGAGAGAGAGAGAGAGAGAGAGAGAGAGAGAGAGAGAGAGAGAGACAATATAAAAATGAACAACCTATTACATTTCATCAACAGATGGAAGATGTCTAAATCAGCAAGTCCTTCCGAAGTGAAAATAAAAAAACAGATAAAACCCACCAGGACCAGGGAAGCAGTGGAGGGGAGGCGGGACACAAAAAACAACTTGCTACACTTCCTTATTTTATTTAGAAGAAGAATCCAAGAATCTTTCCTCCCAGGTGTTTCCTCTTTGCCTCTTCGTGGTCCATGATTCCGCCTGAGGTGGTGAGCACGATGAACCTGGTGATGGAGAGGTAAGGTATAAGGTTAGGCAAAATTATTATGTCAATATGTGCAATAAAAACTACAGTACAACCTCAATTTCACAGACTTTTCATGGGAAGGGTTGTCCTAAAATCCAAGAGCCTGAATTTTCTGAATATATATAGTAGGGTTGCACCGATTAATCGGTAATCCGCCTTTTGACTGATTAATCGGGGCCGATTAGTAATTTTTTCTCTCTCTATTATAATACAATGTACATAACACAATATTAATAATGTTAATGTAAGGATGGTGATGTTACCAAAACTCTGATACCTTTCCACAGCATTTATCTCAAACAAATCCCTATGAAATTGTATATTAGGTAATTCAAATCAATATATAAAATTATGCTATGAACTGAAGTACCGGTATTTGCTTTAACTGTGAAACTAGAAAGAAATCAACATATTACTTTATATTACAACCAAGAAAAAAATATATACCTATTTTAACTTGCTTAGTACAGCAACTGAGTAATATCATTCACCATGCCTGCCGTGCATAAGGAAACAAGTTATTGTAATATAATGAAAAGTATGGAACTAGACAAATGATTTTGTTCAGTACTTTAAATGCTCACTGAGACACACTGACTGACAGGCAAATGCTAGCCTGTGGCGTAGGTCTCACGGACTCTCACCACTCTCACCGAGTCTCACTGTACTGGTATTGGACACGTTCAGATACAGACTTCAGATACAGACTTCGTACGGTACACTTATACCATTTTCAGTTTTACTTAATTGTGGGACATTATTCAACTTTTTCATCACTGTAGCTACATAAAGTTATTATTTCCTATTAATATGCAGTAATCATACTGTACATTTTCTACTAATAAAAAAAATCAAAACATGCATGTTTTAAGTTTAGAAGTAAGCAAACACAGTGTACCAGACAGTAAATTAGTAGAAGACTTGAGAGATTGACAAACTTTCTGTACACTACCGATTCTAGTAGCGTCTAGGATCACCACAAGAACAAGGAAGCTGGCAAATTCCAACATATTAAAATCAGGATGTTTCCACAAAGCAAGGCTAAATTATAAGTAACAAATTACTAGAAGTATTTGTTCTCCATACTGGAGATGACAGTTGGGCAGTAAAAAAAGTTGTAAACATGAGGGTTACGGTATGTCTTTAACTTTGTGGTACCAGTGTCCAGTAATTAATGAAGATTAATCACATTTACAGTTTCTAAACAATCGGCCTTTCATCCATTTATAAACCTCGATCATGTCTCCATGCACCCTTCGCCTTTCTAGGGAATGCAAGTTTAACTGTTTGAGCCTTTTCTTGTATGGCAAGTTTCTCAACCCCTGAATCATCTTAGTCATCCTCCTCTGCACCAATTCTAACATTTTGATATCCATTCTATAGTATGGTGACCAGAACTGAACCGCATAGTCAAGATGAGGTCTAACTAATGCTAAATATAGTTTGAGGAAGACTTCGGCGTTTCTGTTGCTCACGCTCCTTGAAATAAATCCCAGTACCCTGTTTGCTCAATTTCTAGCTTGAATGCATTGTGCCCTTGGACGGAGATCAGAGCTCACTAAGACCCCTAAATCCCTCTCACACCCATACCTGCTTATGAGAGTGTCATTTAAGCAATAGTTATGTGAGGGGTTGTTCCTACCTACACTCAGAATACTACACTTCCCTACATTGAACTCCATCTGCCATTTATCCGCCTAGTCATACAATCTGTTTAGTTCATCCTGGAGAATACTAGCGTCCTGATCCGACTCAATTACTCTACTGATCTTGGTATCATCTGCAAACTTTCTGACATCACTACTAATTCCTGTATCTAAGATGGCGCCACTATAAACACTTGCCTGTGCCATGACAGGCTGGGGCCAACTACCATCCAGGCCCCTCAAGCAAGCCTACCGGCGCTATAGGCGTAGACGTAAATTTTTTTTTTAAATAAATAAATAAATTAAATAAATTAAATAATAAACAAAAGTGGACCTAATACCGAACCTTGTGGAACCCCACTCGTAACGCATCCCCAGTCAGATTTTTTACCACTGATTTGCACTCTTAGCTTCCTATTGCTAAGCCACGCCTTGACCCAGTTCAAAACTTTACCCTCGACGTTGGTGAGGAACTTTATCAAACGCTTAAATGAAGAAAGACAGCTATTACTTCTGCCTGCCATCACTTCTACTACCATTACCATTACTACTACTACTACTACTGATGCTGCTGCTATACTATTATGAAGTTTGTTTTCATCTCACCGAAGAGAGATAACAAGAAGAATGGCACGAGGGGACCTGCTGCAACGTGTGACCTAACTTGCCCAGACCCAAACTGTCCATTGCACATCTTCGTCTCTTAATCTTTAGTCTACCTCTAATGAATCTATTGTCAGCACGCCGAGCAATTCCATTGTACAGAACAAGGAATATAAGTAATATCTGTGCGGCCAGTGCTGTTGTTCTCCCCCCCCCCTCTCAATGCACAGACCCATAGTGTGCCGTGCCATTGGTGATAGGCCCGGAGACGATAACCGCCGGACACAGCACGGCCAGTGTAAGGCGCGGTGAACTAAGTCATATAAACATGGTTAGTTTCAATGAGGTCCGCTTCACTGCCTTGGAAGGGGAACACGAGGCTCGCACCCCCCGAAGACAGGAACTCTTCCCTCGCCCGCGCCTGATGACGGAGATGGGGGGGTTGTCAGGGAAGGGATGTCCTTTAGATTATTCCTTGCTCCATTTATCACTACTTTCTTCCCTGTGTTGGGACAGAGCAGAGGGGAGGCAAGGACCCGCAGAACTGAACGCCCAAACAGACTATTTGAAATGGTTTGACTATAGTAACAATATATACTTCAAGAGAGCTACTTTACAGACGTTAAAGCAAAATATAGGTGTAGTCACCCTGTCATCACTCGCAAGAAACCGCACCCAAAAGTTTACTCTTAACATCCATTAATATAGGTGTGGTCACCCTGTCATCACTCGCAGGAAACCGCACCCAAAAGTTTACTCTTAACATCCATTATGCATCACCCAAACAACTACTGCCGCCATTTAGTTAAAACAAACCTAATTACAAGCAGTCATCACAGTAACCAAATTTAGAAGTGCAGTCAGTCATCAGCATCACTCAAGTTGCCGTTTAGTTCATAAGAAGCTAATAACAAATGAATGAATATCCTCAGAAAACAAACGTAATTACAAGCAAAGTCATTACAGTAACCGAATCTAGAAGTGCAATCAAAGTCATCAGCGTCACACAAACAAATGCTGCCATTTTGTTAGTTGATAGTAAGCCGAGACTGAATAATTGACAGGATAGCCTCAGAAACAACCATAATTACAAGCAGAATAATCAGTTAGCGAATATAGAAGTGCAAGCCAATCAGTAATCAGCGTCACACATACCAATGCTGCCATTTACTTCATAAGAAATTAATAAACAAATGACAATAGCCCGAGAGAGAGAGAGAGATGGGGATATATATATATATATATATATATATATATATATATATATATATATATATATATATATATATATATATATATATATATATATATATATATATATATATATATATATATATATATATATATATATATATATATATATATATATCCATCCAGCCACAACCTCACAATACTCAAGACACTCACCCAAACTGTCTTGAGGGGAGGAGGTTGGTGGTCCACTTCTCGATGGCGTTGATCTTGACGTCAAAGCGCGGGGAGATGACACCACACTTGATGAGCCGCCCTGTGAGGTTGACAACAATCTTGCCGGCACGGTGGTCATCAACAATCTCAAACTCACCGATGTAGCCTGTGTGGAGATGGGAGGGTAAAAATGGGGGTGTGACATGGAAGAAGGAGAAGGGTTGAATATAGAAGATGCACTGATGCTCTATGAGATGTGAAGGGAGGAGGCAGGGAAGGTGGAGAAGGGGAAAAATAAGAACAAGTAAAAGGAGGATGGAAAGGAGAAGGATGAGTAGAAGTGGTCAGAATGGGGTGGAAGAGGAAAAATAAAAACAAATAAAGGATGATTAGGTAATAAGAATGGGGTGGAGGGAAAAAATAAGAAGGATGGGCAGGAAAAGTTGTCAGAATGGATTGGAGGAGAAAAAACATTAGAATAAGGAGGAGGATGGGATGAAGAAGGGTGGGCAAGAAAAGTTGTCAGATATAATAAGGTTTGGGAAAAGAAAGGACGGCCACCTGATGATACTCACCGTGCTTCATCATGACGGAGAGGAACTTGACCACCACCTTAGAGCAGGGCCGGATCAGAACCTGCCGCTTGCCTCGTTTCTCAGCATTGTTGATGCTCCGCAGAGCATCTGCCAGCGCGTTCATCCGCACCATCTTGATTTGCTACTCCCGGCTGTGGTGGGGTACTGTGGGTAGAGGAGTGGGGATTATTCATCTGAAGTGGGCCAAGGTCATATTAGTACATAAGAGTATGATTGATTAGACTGATTTTACCAGCCAGCTTTCAGTTGAAATAACAAAACCAATTCAATGTACTTTTAAGCTTAAAGGAAATGAGAAAGAAAATGAGGAAGAAATTTGTAAGTGAGAGATTCTATAAGATCTATTGAAAGAATTTCAGGGTGGAGAAATTACAGGGAAGAGCACTAATACACAACTCTGGAGTATGTGAGGGGTTTGAGACTTTTCAGAGGTCAGCAGTTAGGGCCAGTGAAGTAGATGAAAATATGGTGTGTGGAAGGAAAGAAAAGAAAACCATGATGAACACTGAGATAAAAGTTGTTGAAGATAAAAGAATGACTTACAAAGAAATGCCAACAAGAAATGTGTACCGAGTGAGACAGGAGAGAAAGTATAAAGAGTAAGGCATTGGGAAAAGCTGTTTCAAGAAAATAAAGTGATGATTTTGCCACTGCCAAAATAACAGAAACTAAAATGGTACAGCCATAGAGTGGTGGTGAGAAGATTTCAATAGGAAGACATCACCAAAATAAATAGATAATATAAAAGTCTATTGGAAAGAAGTAAAAAGAGAAATGAGTGAGGAAAGTGATGAGATGCTTTATATATAAATATATATATATATATATATATATATATATATATATATATATATATATATAAATATATATATATATATATATATACCTCCCCATCACCACAAAAAATGGTGATTTATTAGAAACTACACACTACCTAATATATCACAAAATCAAATATTTAAGAATAGTTCCATCTTGGAAGTTGCTGAAATTAAGTAATATAAACATGGTTCTTACATTAATCACTGGCAGAGGGCCTAGTCAAGCACACCAAAACAATATCCTAGATCTGGTAAATCACAATATTCACCTGTTTTCAGTGACTAAGCACAATCCTACAGGGAGGCTTCCCACCTTGGTCCACTTTTAGTGTCATTGAAAACAGGTAAATTTATATTTCAACCTCTCTATCGTAGTCATAACTTTGCCTCCATACCAAACCTCATCACTTCAAGTTACTGGTATATCTTTAGTATGAATTTGGCAACGGGGGAATATGGAGATAAAGGTAGCCTTCTGCACCACCACTGCCAACAATGGTCCAGGGAGAAACATATCTCACTCAGATAGGCAAACTTAACAAATTAACAAAACAAAATTAATCAAATATAATCTAACCTGACCTAACCTAACCCAATCAGACTTGACCCCCCACCTGCCAAAATACCATGTGCTGAGCTCAAACATCGTACATTAACATTTCGAGGTTTCTTTAATTTTTTCGGAAGCTCTTGGTTACTGCACTGTATTAACAGAAATGAAATACAACACAATGGCAGTATTCTACAAATCAGACATTGCAATATGTAGGGAAGTAAGGCTATTATTTAGCAGACTTTAGGGGTCTGGGCAAAATTAAGATGCTAGTTCTCATAATGGAGAATGGGGGGGGGGGGGTTAGTAATGAAAATTGTTTGAGATGGAAATGGTTGTGATAAGGTCGTTTCAATTATTAATTTTGCAAGTGACAAACGAAAATGCAGCATCCCGTGTGATGCCCTTAGCAGTGCCCTCCCCGCCCCTGCAGGTGTGGTGAGCCCCGCCGCCCACACAGCATGCAACACACAACCTGGCTCACCCCACATGCCCCCCCCTCCAGCTCAAGCCAGCCCCACACACCCTGGCACTAGTGGTGGATATTATCGATTACTTTGATTAACCCGGTAGCAGCGCCGGGCCAAATTTGTGGCTTCACCGTGTAGCAGTGACGGGCCAAATTTGTGCCATGATATTTACCCCTCAAAATAGATGATACATAATCTGATCACAAATGCTTTGATATATATTATGAAATGGTTTGTGTGAGGGGTGATTTTTTCAATTTTTTCTCGCTTGGAGGGACCATTAAGAAACATGATCCCCGCTGCTACCTGGTTAATAGTTAATATTTAAAAAAATATTATAGTCGATTATTTTTTCAATCATCAAATTCTTGAAATGGTAACTACAGATGACTTCGATTTACATTTTGTTATAAGAAAATGTTTCTCAGATACAAAAGAAAATTTTAGTATTTACATGCTTTGAACGTTTTTATTTGAACATTGAACGGGTTTCTTAATTAACATTATAAATTGGAGAAAGGTAATGAAAAAAAGAAAAAAAAAAAGAATGAGACTTGGAAAATTGAGAAACAAACACCAAGAGGGCACCCAGGGGAGCAAGCAATTGCAGGGCACTGCAGTAATGGCCTCTGAAATGCAGTTTAACCATCAACGGACAGGCAGTACCACAGGAGGAAAGCTGCAAATACCTGGGACTGACCGTCACCAAGGACCTGAGCAGGTACACTCACGCAAAACAAGTTCACTCAAAGGCATCCCACACACTGGAACAAATCAGGCAGACCTTGGGTGACTGCAGCAAATAAGTCAAAGAAACTGCATACACAGCCTTCATCAGACCACAACTGGAATACACTACCAGTGCCTGGAACCCTGGGCCATTGCCAGGACATCAAGACCTGCCAGCGGACAATAGGGCCACAGTTAAGCACACAGGCAACCAAGCACTACAGTTGACTGCTTCCTGTACAGCATGTTGCAAAGAGACGTACACATATGAAAAGGCTGCTGGAAGCAGCCGTCACAGCAGAGAATCTACAGGGCTTTAAGCTGGTAGCAGGGCCAGCCATACATCAGATGGCACCTCCTCCTACCCTGGTGCCTGTGATCAACAATACCAAGCCACATCACACAAGTGACACACCTGCACCCCAGGACAGCGGCCAACGCTTTTAGGAAATACACCACTCAAGACTAAAGGAAGAGTAAGGAGGGGCATTGAAAAACAAGACCATAACCTCAGAATCCAGTAATCGATTACTTTTCCCCAAAAGTAATCAGTTACAGCGATTGCTAAACAACTGGTGGTATCGCCCACCACTGCCTGCCCGCCCCGCATGTCCCTCCAGCCAGCCCCACACACCCTGCCTCGCCCCACACGTCCCCCTGCAGCCCGCCTGGCCCCGCCGTGCCCCGTGAGCCTGGTGGCCCCGCCGTGCCCCACACCGCCTGGCCGCCCCACACGTGGCGGCCAGGACGGAGGTAAACATTTAGGGCCTCGCGTGCGGCGTGCCTATTTCACCTGTCTCGGCCCACCCTGCTACCTGCGGGGCTGTGTGATGGCGTGCCAGCACCTCCTAGCCTCTCAGAGAGTTACAGAGGCACGGGCCGGGGCTCAGCGGGTGAGGGCGGCGCGGTAGACACGCCGGGCAGACACACACTCACTCACCTCACAATGGCCGTCACGGAAAGGCCGCCCGCTGCACCGCCGCGTGTGTTTATTTCACTCATCTGTTCTAAAAACAAAATATAATGCCTTCCAACTATTTTTATAAATTTAGCTGATTTGTTTTATACGTATATATTTGTCGTTGTTGGTGCTTTTCAGTATTTAGTATAGTTTAGTCCCAGCTGGTATCCATGAGCATCTAGTTGCGCACATCAAGTTTACGATAAAAGTTTGCTGATTTCACCTGACCACTGCTCCTCAAACCGCAGTAAATAATGTATAATCGCATCATGATACTCTGTAAGGAGGCTTTGTGTTACAATATTGGTGCTAACGACAAGTCAAACGGGGAAGGAAGTTGCTCGCCTTTCCCGGGAAATTTGATTTTTCGATATTCATATTTTGTCATTCAGCTGTGATGCAATGGCTGAGGCAGCTACTTACCGTTTACCGTTTACCGTTGATGAGGTTTCAGGCCCTGTTCCGCCGCTGATGCAGCGCTCTACGAGGGCCGTCAACAATTTCAACGTTAGCCTCAATAATAGTCTTCGATGCACTTATTCTCAAACATCGTAGTGAGTGTCTTAATTTCTTTCACGAATAATATCACATATAACAATTAGTTCAGTGTTCATGTCTGCTATTTTCATTATAGTATCACAATGAAACATTCAACAGTTATTTCCAACACACTGAACCTTCATCACACTGTTTTCACACACAATTTATCTTTGAGTACAGACACTGATTAATAGCTATGATCGGTCATGTTACGAATTCTCTCAATTTCAGTCTGGAGAACTACACAACACTGGTCATTCGCTGAGTGGTTGATTTCAGGCTTCTTGTATCTCATACAGTTTATGCATTTCTTCTCAGCCATGGTGCACTCCTGTGATTTATGATTGCCAGCGCATTTGAAACAATTTGGGGTGTCTCCATTGCTCTTGGCAGTACAGTTGGCCTCAAGATGGCCATAAGAACATAAGAACATTGGGAAACTGCAAGAGGCCGGGTGGCCTACACAGGGCAGCTCCAGAATCCCCCCCACTACTCGCGGTGGGTGAGGTGTAGTTAGAGGTAAAGGCTTGATCCTCGTTATACCGGCGGTACTAGGTAACTAGGCACGCATCCAGTACCCTGTCCCCTTACTGCAACCTGTCGTCCTCGTCCATGTAGCTATCCAGTCTACTCTTAAAACAAGCTATCGATCGTCCCTGCACTAACTAAGTAATTGCTGTCTATTCCATTCCCCCACCATCCTATTACTAAACCAATGCTTGCCTATATCTCTCCTAAATCTATACTTTTCTAATTTAAATCCATTACTGCGAGTTCTATCCTGCTGGCTAATTCTCAGTACTTTACTTATATCGCCTTGTAACCCTTGACCCATTTGAATACTTTTTTCAGATTTTCAGATGGTTTTCTTGATTATCTTACATCACTTGTTACAACTGAGTTGGTAATATGTCGACTTAATTGTAAAAATCCAACACTTCTGACTAACTCGGTCCTAAAAATTGAATTAAAAAGCTTAACAAGCCATATTATTGTTACTAACTATTAATATGATATTTAAAAAATCTAGCGTTAGTCTCTCTATCCTTGACTGTCCTTGTGTGTACCTGAAGTAAAAAAAAAACAGGTGGGTGGCAAGGCGCCGAAGGTGAGTAAGACACAGAGCTAAGCGGAATGATGGCCTGGCTTTGACCACCTTGTTTATTAGGACTGAACATGAATGCTAGAGAGCTCCAGGGCTGCCGAGACGCTGCCTGGGGACACCGTTGGCCTCATACCGGAGGAGGGGGGCAGGGAGGGAGGGAGGGAAAAGGATGACAAATCTGTATCTCCTGCTATGAGGCCTTCCACAGGGAACCCAGGGGAGCGCCTAAGCGGGTGCCTGGTGGTGCTGGGGGCCAGGACGCTGGGGACAGGCCCCCCAGCACCCAGGGTTACTTAGAAACACATCCAGGAGGAGCTGGTGTTTTTGTTAACTTTTTAAAGTTTTTTTAATATTTTTTTCTTCCTTACTTTCCAGGTAAACAGGAGACCCAACCTACTGAGCTTCCGGCACAGCGCCCAGGGGTCACCACACAGTCTGGGGTCGGGGTGGGGGGTCAAGGGGGGGGCATAGGTAGGAGGAGGAGGGTGGAAGAAGAGAATGGGGGATGGAAGGGATGGCTAAGGGAAGGAAGAGATAATGAGATGGCAAAAGACTGCCCTGGGTGTGTGTGTGTGTGTGTGTGTGTGTTAGGGAATAAGTAAAAACAGTAGTGGTTATGGAGTGAGTGAATGAGTGCCATCCCAAGGAACCAATGACTTGGAGTTTGTATGTATGTGAGTGGGACAGGATTGGAGGGAGAGGAAGTGGGGGATAGACGGGCAGGAGGAAAAGAGTGAGAGAGAGGGGAAGGGAGAGGGGAGGGAGGGGATCACAACACATATGGCGGTAAACAAAAAGACAACATTCAGACTTTACACATCAAAGGTCAGAGATGCGACGCCTGGAAGGGAGGGAAGGGAAGAGGAAGGGGAGTGAGTAGGGTGAAGGGGAAGGGAAGAGAGGGGTAGGGGATGGGGAAAGGGCTCTATCCACCGGGTGAAGAAAGAGAAAAGGATGGAAAAGGGAATCTACTGTTTGTGGAAGGGAGTGAAGGGAAGGAGGAGGAGGAGGAGGAGGTGAAGGAAGAGGAGGAGGAGATGACATGGGGTGAGGATGCTGATGGAGACCAAATTTTCCTTCTCTTCTTCTTCCTCTTCCTCCTCCTCCTCCTCAACCACCATCTCCTCTTCCATCTTAAGTACAATGTTTCAGGTTACTTAAATATATACGATAAGTACAAAAATAATAGCTTCCTTAAATTTCCCTTATAGTTATCCAATTCTTCTTGTCTTGCTCTTCTCTGCTTCTTGTTCCTTATTTGAGGGGCCTTTTAACTTTATTTCCTCGTTTCATATCTTCTCACTTCCACTGTTTCTTCCGTGGAGGCAGTTGGGGTGGGGGAGGAGGAGGGGCAAGGGTTGTGGTGGAGGGAGAATGGGGGGAGGGGGAGGAGGGGGGGAGATGAGAGAGGGAGGTACAGAGGGAAAGGGTAAGAGAAAATAACAAGGGCTAAACTACCTACTACATGAACAACAGATGAAAAAAGCATCATCCTGGCCTGTTTAGTATACATGTATAACCACACAGACGTCCACCTCTTCAGCGGCCGATCAAAACAGCGTGTACGACAAGAAACCCTACGACTGGCTGCTCTGAGAACCAAAAGGAAGGCAGGATCATCACTCTCTCTCTCCCTTCACTGGCTAACAAAAACACAGCATTTCTATTCTTTAAATGGTTTAGTGTACACAGCCATATGAGTATTTTAAAGATATACAAGTTTGCATTCCCTAGCTTTACTAATGTGCAGTACAACTTAATTCACATGTCCTAGAGCATGATATATGGTATGGTACGTTAAGGAAGGATGGTATGAGTGGCCTATCCCTATACCCAATGAAATGGTATGAACTGTGTATGGGGATGTATATGTGGTCTTATGCCCCACAAGTCCAAATGATCTTGATTGATAACAGCCAATGAGTTGTAAATCAAGTCTTTCTTTTCCATATATCACCAATAGGTAAACACACAACACATAAATTTAGTAATGATAACTGAGAACAGCCAATGAGTGGTAAATCAAGTCTTCCTTGTCCCTATATCACCAAGACTGGTACATACATTATATGTAAATTTAACATAATGAAATCAGACACTGCCATCAACCACTCAGGCTTGGTCACACACAGCCTGACACACCAGAACACTTCCTCCTCCACTGCTCAAGACTCCACTCTATCCATTCTCCTCAAAGCCTCCCTCACCAAACTTCCTATTCACAGGCCAACACCAGAAAACATCCTAGGCCCTTATTTTCAAAGCTACTGGGGCATACACACCCACATTTAATAAAGCCAAAGTTGAGTTGTGGGTATTTCCATGGGTAGTTTTTGAGCCTGCAGACAGTTTGACAAGGCTTCTACACCATGAAAGTGATAAATACTCATGAGAACCAGACTTATCTCCTTCGTGGCCTGTGAAAATAGTTGTTGTGGGAGGCGAAAGTGTCTGAAAATATGGATCTTGAGCAGTGATTCCCTCAGCCATGGTATTGCCTTCTAAGTCCCTATGCACACAACACCTTTCCTACAGTCTGGCCAGCTCAGGAGGATCTAGACCAGACTCCAGAGGCATGGCATCACACAAAAGCCCGTACTCTTAAACTTATCGGCAGCTCAGTTCGCCTGTTTGAAAAGCCTCTCATAGAAGATGCTGGAGTTTTCATGGAGTTTCATGATGAGTGATAGTTTTACCTGACTTTTGCATCATGAATGGAAAAAATCATCCATGGAAAACCGGCTAATCTTCTCTGTGGCCTTGGCAAATAGTCGTTCTGGAAGCCCAATACGTTTAAAAATATGAATCAAAGTCTCTATCAACCTTTAGAGATCTACAGCCAGTGGTTCCATGGCCTGCCTGGCCCTCTACACCTTTGAGGAAGAAGACTACTTGTACGATGGGAGGAATTATGGGAGGGGAAGTAATGCAACTAGTAAACTTTGTGAGGATACCGAGGTGGTGTCCTAATGTCCTACCATCCATGTGAAGGGAGGAGAGAGAGATGTCCCATGACCAACTGGTGTCATAGCCTGATATATAGGGAGGTTGAATATCCCTATGGTCCCCTAGACATACATATAGGGATGTCCGATGTCCCTAAGGCACCCCTAGCCAGGTATACTGATGTTCCTACGTCTCTTAAGGTCCCCTACCCTGTGTCCAAATGTCCAACACCTAAGCTATCACACCATCGTCCAAGCTCCCGGTAGTTAGGTTAGGTTTGCCAATCTGTACCGGCTCTTCCAATAAGCACATACACCGGGCAAGGAAAAACAACTCTGGAAAATTGAAGCGGGACATAATAATTAATGTAAAGATGAAAATGTTTGGGTTCTCATTTTGACAATTAATTAACATCTCACAGTTCAATTCCCATACTTCCTTCCTCTTCACGTGAGTGCTAACTGGGAGGGTTGGCGTGTCAAAAAAATTGACGAATGTAAACCACATCCTAAAGAGTCCTGTGGCCGAGACTTGCGGTGGCTACAACAGGATAGGTCAACCACTCTGTCTCCTTTCTTTCTCTCTCTCTCTCTGCAAATTTCTATCTTTTCTAATCATTTTACTGTTAAAGAGGAGCATTTTTTTTGTCTGCCTGTTTGTTTGTTTTTGTTTGGAGGGAAGGTGGGAGAGGAGAGAGTAAAATGGGAGAGGATGGGTGGTGGAAGGAGGAGGAGGAGGAGGAGGAGGTGGGCAGAATGGGAGAAGGAAAGGCAGGACAAAAAGGGGAGAGATGAAGAGCAGGTGAGGTGTAAACAAAATTATCACAACTTGTTTTAATATCACAAAAGGTCAATGTTTTGTGCCTGGTTGGTTCTGGTTCCCTTGTGTGAGCGGAGAATAAAAAAAAATGAGAGAAAAGAAAAACGATGAATAGTTCGCGTAAGAAATATTATTATGCGTTTTGATAGATGAATGAATAAATAAATAAATACTGAGCTCGTTTTCCTTTGTACACCAAAAATGAGCGACTTTTTACAGACAGGTGAAGTAAGGAAGGAGGAAAAGGGAAATGGAGAGGAGGTAAAAAAATAAATTAAATGCAGAAAATATATAAAGGAAATTTACATATTATTTTAGGCCTACACATTTCAGGGAAACTCAGAAGGTATAAAAATTTGTATCGAGTGAAGATGGATAAAGAGCAGGGAGGGAGGGAGGGAGGGGAAGGAAGGAAGGAAAGAAGGAGGAAATTTTATTGAAGGAAGATGAAGGAAAAGGAATCTCCATAAAAATAGGGAGAAAAATATGTACTGAGAGCTTAAAAAAATAAGTTTACTCTATCTTCCTATCGCTAATACTAAGTTATATTACAGGAGGAAGGGAGGGAAGAGAGACGGAGGGGTTACGACACGGGGGGGAGGAAGGGAAGAGAAATGGAGGGAGGATGGAGGGAAGGGATACAACGCTGGAGGAAGGTAGGAAAATGCCTCCACCTCTACCTAACAACAACAACAACACTGACTCGTACAATTTACCCACTACCTATGCCGAAGGGAAGGAGGGACGGAGGGAGGGAGGGAGGAGAGGAGGGAGGGAAAAGGAGGAAGATGCGGAAGGAGGCGTTACAAGTTGAGACACACGTACACACACACAAACACTCAATCATAGTATGTGTGTGTAGGAGAGGAAGGGAAGGGAAGGGAGAGGAAAGGAGAGGGAAAGGAACATAAGGAAAGGGAAGGGAGAATAACGGAGGGATGGACAATAATCATCATCTTTCCTTTAGTAAAGAAAAAATTATGATAAAAAGTTTTTGTATCGAGAGAGAGAGAGAGTGAGAGTTAGAGAGAGAGAGAGAGAGAGAGAGAGAGAGAGAGAGAGAGAGAGAGAGAGAGAGAGAGAGAGAGAGAGAGAAATGAACAAAGCACATACCTTGGCAATTGGTTAGTCTTAAGAATAACAAATACACAACACTTTTCGCCTTGCCTTAAGCCTACCGATAAAGGGGAATAAAAATAAAAAATAAGAGGAAAAAATACGAACACACGCAAAAAATTATCGGAGAAGAAAACAACAGAAAAAACATTACAGCGATAACCGTAAGCATCATCATCATCATCATCACCATTGTCATCGTAAGTCATCATCACTATCCACACACAATCTACAACATTTCCTGCATGGCAAACTACATATGAGAGAAGAATTAGCCCCTTTCTCTCTCTCTCTCTCTCTCTCTCTCTCTCTCTCTCTCTCTCTCTCTCTCCCGAATGCAGCAAGTGAGAGAGCAAATTGTTACGCTTTACCATAGCAATGGATGAGTGAGTAAGTTCGACACATTATGTTTATCCTTCTAGCGTACTACGAGAGGCATTGGTGGCGACTGGGCGGGTGTAGGCGGTCGGTCGGGTGTGGGCGTGGGCGGGTGTGGGGGTGTGAACTTCTTGGCGGGAGGGAGTAGCAGGCAAGAGGGGAGCAAAGACAGTCATCTCGAAGGTACAAAAATGTGTGTGATGTGTTCCCTTGACGATTTGTGTTCTGAGTAAAATAATGATCTGACGTGTATATCTATGTAGCTGTCCTTTTTTAATTAGTATAAGGCAAAGGAGAAGAGGAAAGTGGAGAGAGAAAGTGGAGAGAGAGCAGAGTCGTTTAGATAAAGCAATAAGCGTGCCTTTCAAAATATATATTCCACTGCACGTTAGCATAAAAATATCATCCGCTTTTTATCATGCTATCATCAACCCTCCATTATCTGGCTTGTTGTTGGGGTGGGTGGTTGGTTGGGAAGAGGGAGGGAGGGGGGGGAGGAAAAACATAAACAAACATAAAGAAGACCGCCGCCACCACCACCACTGACACCACAGACGCCACCACCACCACCACTGTAAGAAATTTGTACTCAACGGCACTACTTAGCTTAACATAAATTACGGGCAGAATATTTACATGAACGAAAAACTGGGTTCGGGAGAGGATGAGGAGGGCGGGTGGGTGGGGGAAGGGTGGGGATGGAGGTTGGGGTGGTAAGGATGAGGTGGGAAGGGGAGGTTAATGGGGGGACAGACCCCTCGCAACCTGTAAACAACCTTATCAATGATCTTTTTTTTTTATAAACTGGGGTGATGTGAGGTGTGGAAGGGAAGGTTGTGTGTGTGTGTGTGTGCTGTGTCCTGCGTACTGTATGTGTGTGTGTGTGTGTGTGTGTGTGTGTGTGTGTGTGTGTGTGTGTGTGTGTGTGTTTGTGTGTGTGTGTGTTTGTGTGTTTGTGTAATAAAAAAGGAATGAGCAAAGGAAGTTAAGAAATAGGAAGGAAGATTGACAAACTAATATCACACACACACACACACACACACACACACACACACACACGTCGTCCCCACAGAAATATACATCTGAGCACACTGAGCAATGCAACTCTTTAAACCTACACCAACGTAATTTGTGAACAACATTGAGACTGCAGGAACAAAAGGATCCGTAAGGTCTGGGTGAGGAGGAACAGGGAAACAAAGAGAAGATGGAAGGATAAGTAGAGAAGGAAATATATTATGCACCGAGTAAAGGAAAATAGAGAATGGAAAAATGGAAAATGGTTCAGTAAGGGGAGTTAGTTTAATGAGTGGGAAAACTGAGTAGGGAAAAAACAAACATATTCTGTACTAGTATCAACTTAAACCTTGTAAGTTAAATAAAGAAAAAAAGGAAAAGTGGAGATAGGACGGTATAGCAAGAGAGGAATCAAGGAGGAAAGAAAGATGGATTAAGGTTAAGGATGGTAAAGAAAAAGAGGAATCAAAGGGAAAGAAAGAATAAAAATGGAGATGAAGGAAATATGAAGTACTAGTCAGGCTGAGATGGAGAAGATAACCAAAATAAATGATGCCCTGCACACTCAAGACAGAGAGAAAGAAGAGGCAAGCAGTAAGAAAAGGCAGATGAGCTGTTACCATCCCAAGAGACAAACCTAGAACAAACCACATCACCAAGACTTCCAAAACACCGGGCTTGTTAAAATTATATCGGTTTCTATAAATAAATGAGAGAGAGAGAGAGAGAGAGAGAGAGAGAGAGAGAGAGAGAGAGAGAGAGAGAGAGAGAGAGAGAGAGAGAGAGAGAGAGAGAGAGAGAGAGAGAGAGAGAGAGAGAGAGAGAGAGAGAGAGAGAGAGAGAGAGAAACTCCTTGTAAACAGTGAGACAGAGAGACAGACACAGCCATGTGCATCTGTGCAAAACCACAACACATACAAAATGATTCCATATAAAAATAAAGCTATTCACAGCAACCTTTTCAGCAGAAAGTTTAAACACTAAACTTTTTCTATGGGGAAAATTTTTAGAAATGGCCTGGTGTGTGTGTGTGTGTGTGTGTGTGTGTGTGTGTGTGTGTGTGTGTGTGTGTGTGTGTGTGTGTGTAATTCAACACGGCCTGATCACGTGTTGGACTCGTAATCGCCAGCAGGTACCCTCCCGACATGAGCAAGTGCTCTTCATCGTCGATCTCTGGGTACTGCCAGGACCTCACATACCACACACCCCATCCTCCTTGCTCAAGGGGGGTCAGTAACCACTCCTAGTCAGTGGAAAGAATCTGGCCTGAGTGGGCTCGAACTGCCGCCCTGTCAGACTGTGAAGCCTGGCAGCACAGCACTCTACCAGTTGCGCCACGGAGTGGCGAGGGCAGAGCTGGAGCCGGAGAACAATCAAGTGTTCAGGATGAGGCTCAGCTGCTGTGTGTGTGTGTGTGTGTGTGTGTGTGTAAATTACAAGGTTTTAGAAGATATGTTAAGTGAAAAGAAAAACAAAAACAAATGACAAGAAATATGGAAAGAGGAAGGAGACAGCCACACACACACTCTCACACACACACACACACACACACACACACACTAAAAGAAACTAGCAAATCAAAGGAGAGAATACAAACATAATCACTTCTCGAGGAGTGGTGGGAAGGGGACAGGATAGGGGGGTGGAAAGGGAGGGGGATCAAACCAAAACCAAAAAAACAACTAAGAAAAAAACTGCTACCAAATATTTAGCACAAGCTTGTCCACAGCATCCCATCTTGCCTACCTAACAAAGGAGGAGGAGGAGGAGGAGGAAGACATTGGGAAGCTAGGGGATGAGTAGGTAATGGGAGATGAGATGAATGAAGAAATGGGGACATGAGGCAAGCTAGGATAGGAAGAAAGAGGAAAAGGAGAAGCAGAGGACATGAGTAGGTCTGGTGGATAAGGGAAGGAGCAGGAGGAGAAAGAGGAGGAGGTGGAGGAGGAGGAGGTGAAGGAAGAGGAAGGGTTCACCAAGTACCTCTCACTCCCCTTCAGGCTTCAGAGGTAACAACCGTGCCCTTGGGAGTGTAGACACGGGCATTGGGGTCAAGGGTGGAGTGCTGGGGCTTCTTGGGGATGGGCGGGGAGATGGGGGCAGGCGGGGAGAGAGGGACGGACGGGGAGAGGGGAACGGGAGGGGAGATAGCCACAGGGGGGGAGATGGTATGTGGGCGGGGAGGGAGAGGGGCACCGGCAGGGGAGAAGGCCAGTCCACAGAGTGTGTCAAGGGGTGAGGCATCCATGAGACCATCCACCATCACTAGGTTGGCCGGGGCTGGCTCCATCCCAGACGTGGTGACCTGCGGAGAGAGGACCGGGTTAGGGGTGAGGAACATGTGAGAGTGGGGCGAGGGAGGCAGCGGGTGGGGGGCGAGTCTAAGGTGATGGGTCATGGGTCTGGAGGGAATCATGAATGGTGTCAATAATAGGGTGAGGAACATGTGAGAGTGGGGCAAGGGAGGCAGCGGGTGGGGGGGGGTGAGTCTAAGGTGATGGGTCATGGGTCTGGAGGGAATCTTGAGAGGTGTAAGTAATGGGGTGAGGAATATGTGAGTGTGGGGTGAGTTTGACAGTGGGTCAGGGGTGAGTCTAAGGGGGAGAAAATTTAGGGTGATGGGTCATGGGTCTGGAAGGAATCTTGAGTGGTGTAAGTAAACATATGGGGTGAGTTAGACAGTGGGTCCGGGGTGAGTCTAAGGTGAGAGAATTTAAGTTAATGGGTTGGTTGGGTGAGGAGTGAGTGAGTCATGGTTAGGGAAGGAAGTTTGGGTGAAGTAATGGGGTGAGAAGCATGTGAGTATGGGGTGAGTGAGGCAGTGGGTCAGGGGTGAGTGTAAGGTGGAATAGGTTAATGGGTTGGTTGGGTGAGGAGTGACTCATGGTTAAAAAATAAATTTGATTGAAGTAATGGAGGGAGGAATAATTGAGTGTCAGTTGAGGGTCATGAGGCTTTGAGGGTGAAGAAGAAAAGGTTTGGATGGTTGAATGCTGGGGTGAAGGAGGAGACTTTGTGGGTGTGGGGTGAGGGTCATGGGGCTGTGTGAAGGGTGAGGGGTGAGCTTAGGGTGGAAAAGGAGGTTCCAATGGTTAGGTTGGCAGGATGAGAGGAGAGCTATGAGTGGAGAAGGAAGTTAGTATGGTTGAAGGGTGAGTGAAATGACATGTAGAAATGGGACAGTGGGAGAGGAGTGAGCTTATTGGTGAAGAAGGTTGGGGTGGTTGGGTTCATGAAGTGATGGGTGAGCTATGGGCGGGGAGGGAAGTTTGTGTGATGGAAGGTGACTGGTGGGGTGTAGGCAGGGGCAGCTCTAAGTCAGTTGGATCAAATGCAGCCAGTTGTGCCCAGAGTCTCAGGGGGACCCATGCTGGGGTAATACAAAAGTCTTGAAAAGAGAAGTGAAAATCAATCAGTCAGTCAAGGAAGTGGTTTTGAAGCTTTGTATTTTTCAAAGGTGATCAACACATTTTGTTTGTTTACTTGCTGGCTTACATACAAGTATACCATTAAATACTAGAACATAAAATAATTGAATCTGTCTGGTTCATTAACTCACATCCACCTTTTAAGTGCACAGTTTGATTGCTTTCCATTCTATTATAGAGATATTAAGTCCATAATGGGCTTATTAATATCTCCATGATTTTACAGACCTTAACTGTAAACCAGGGGACCCCACCAAAAATGTCCCGAATTGGACCCCGCCGCTCCTAAGGCCGGCCCCGGGTGAAGAGCTGTGGGTTGTCAGAAGTAGGTTTGGGTAGTTGGGTTGAAGGGTGAGGTATGGATGAGGAAGGAGAGTGGGTGGTGGACGGCTGTAGAAGTGGGTAGTCAGGGGTGAAGAGAGGATGCCTGTGTTTTGTCTCTGATGAAGTGGGTGAGTGTGCAGGGAGTGGAGGGGAGGAGTATGGAGCTAGGATGTAGTGTGGAAGGTCGGAGTGAGAGGAAAGGGAGTAAATGAACTTCTGGAGCAAGGATTGTAAAGAAATTAGCATGAGGGAGTGAGGTGGGCCTAGGGTGTAAGGAAATGCGGTGAAAGAAAAGGATGACAGAAAATATGAGGTTTACATTTTTCATCTATAATACATAATTTTCTGTATATATTTAGCAGCTTAAATACCATTGAATATTTGTCCTTATCCTTTCTTACTCTTCCCCATCCTACCCTGGTATGGGAATATAATTTCAATTCTACCTCCCAATGACTATACTATATATACCTAAAACAACAAAAAAGGACTTAGTAGTTTCAAATGGCATGACCTAGGGATGAGTTAATTGCCAAAAGAAAAGTATAATTTAACCCAAAAGTGCCAAGGAAAACTAATAAATAAAATGTGATCAGTACATTTAATTCCCAACTTAACTAAGGCATCTTTGACAATTTAACATCATACCAATCAGTACTTAAATCCGAATAAACTAAAATTATACTGAATAAAAGTAATAAAATAAAAACAAAAATGAAATGATAAAGAATGCAAAAATAAATATCCGAGTCAAAATAAAGTTCAACATACAATATTTACTCTGACAACTTTTCACATTCATCCCAAGGCCCAAATTTTCCAGAGTACTTTTTTCCCTATGATATGAGTAGAAAATGGAATGGGGCAGATGAATGGGCAACCCTTCCCTATTACTTCCCACAATGAGCTCCCTCACCCTACACATGAACTGGACAACCCTTCCCTATTACTTCCCACAATGAGCTCCCTCACCCTACACATGAACTGACAACCCTTCCCTATTACTTCCCACAATGAGCTCCCTCACCCTACACATGAACTGGCAACCCTTCCCTATTACTTCCCACAATGAGCTCCCTCACCCTACACATGAACTGGACAACCCTTCCCTATTACTTCCCACAATGAGCTCCCTCACCCTACACATGAACTGGCAACCCTTCCCTATTACTTTCTACAAGCCCAATACCCAATACAAGCATGGACAACCCTACCCTATTCCCACAAGGAGTTCTATTACCCAACACATGAATAAGCAATCCTATTACTTCCCACAAGGAGCTCTGCCACCCTGCACGGCCTCACCTGGGGGAGCAGCTTGGAGGTGTAGTGGATGGGGGTGGTGTCGAGGGGGGTGTTGGTGAAGCTGGTGGGGGGGCACACTGCCAGGACCTCGGTGATCTTGGCCTTCAGCTCCTCAATCTCCTTGTCCTTGGAGGTCACCAGTCCTGTGTAAAACAAAGCAAATGGTGAGGAAAACAAAGCACAAAGTATCACAACTTCAGAGAGGAAACTTTATAGAATACCAAACTGGAAGTCATCAATAAATAAGTATATCTAAGTTCAGGATGGTGCAGTTTAGAAAAAAATACAAAGAAAAAACACTATGACAAAAAAGAAAAAGTTTGAATGAACACTTAAGTTGTCTACATCACTAAAGTAAGTCAATGAGTCCAAAGTCCACCTTGCAACATCTCTCTACACTGGGAATGTAAGCTCAAAATGGCACAGTTACGGTAAAAATAAAAATAATAAATGATAGCACAAAGACAACAAATATGATAAGAAATGTCTCCAATTGTTAGTTGTAATAAAGACCATCAGCAAGCTTCTATAACCCACCCTGTGAGATCTCTAGTTGGCGCTTGGCTTCCCCGAGGGCAGAGAACAGGTCGAGTTTGACGCGTGTCTCGGCAGACAGTGAAGTCTCAAGGTGTGTGTTCTTGTCCTGCATGGCAGAGAGGGCAGACATGAGCACCTCCGTGTCGTTCTGGCTTTCCTTGAACTGCCGCAGTGCCATGTTCTCCCGCTCCATGGTGTGCACGCGGTCCTCGGAGATGCGCTGGTCCCTGCGGAGGCGCTTGATCTCCGACTCCATCTCATTGCGGCGCCCACGGCAAGACTCACCGCACTCGTTCCTGAGGGCAGAGGTGGTGTTGGTGTGATGGTTATGGTGCTTGTGTTGGGAGGACAAGGTATATACTAATTAACTCGTTCCTGAAGGTTGCGGTAGTGGTTAAGGTGCTAGTTTTGGGAGGACAAGGAATATACTAGTTAACATGTTCCTGAGGGTTGGAGGTGGTATTGAGGTGGCGGTTAGGATGTTATTGTTGGGAGGACAAGGAATATACTAGTCAATTCGTTCCTGAGGGTTGAGGTGATGTTGGGGTGGCGGTTAAGGTGCTAGTGTTGGTAAGAGAAAAAATATACTAACTGATTTAATTTTTCTTTTTTCTCAGCTGCTATGGTGCAAGTGTAAAAAAAAAAAAAAAAAAAAAAAAAAATACTAACAAATTTCATAATGTATTTTTTCCTATCTCAGTTGTTATGGCGCTAGAATTTGAGAAAGAAGGAATATACTAGATTTTTTTGTCATTTTTTTTTCTCTCATCTCCTATGGTGTGTTGGAAGAAGACATCTATTGGACAACTTACATTGTAACTTCTTTCTCTCAGCTGTTTTTTGGGTATTAGTAACTACAGGAAAATGGAAAGAAGAAAACTGAAATGAAATGAAGGACATAAGGGAGGACAAACCAGAAGTATAAAGTAGACGGATGAAATAGTTAAATCTGAATCAGTATCACCCGTTTTTTGCAGAATGGAAAGAGAAACCCCACCAAGATATTAAATTCCATGAGTGTACCTGTGTGTGTCATGTCTGTGTGAAGTGTGTACATGAATCTACGAGCACTACTTACTGAATGTGTGACCTTGTGTGTGTGTGTGTGTGTGTGTGTACAAGCACTACTCACTTGGCGTTGGCGAGGGCGTGTGCTCTGGCCTGTGCCTGCTCCTCGGCCTTTTTCTGCCGCCGCTCCAGCACGGACACCTGGTTTTCAGCGGCCTGCTTGGCTCGCCGCTCCTCCTGCAGCCGCCGCTCCAGGTTACTTATGGTGACGCGGTCGTTCTGGCGCGCCGTCACCAACCCGTGGAGCCTAGGGGAGGACGGTCATTATGAAGGTTTTATGATGCACAACAAACTCCTAAGCCCACACACATTCAGGTGTATACACTGCTTATACTCTTGTAATTTTTTTATCTTGCAGTTTTTCTGAAAGCTTAGAGTGAGGACTTACATGGACACCATTTTTCTAGGGGGTTAAATTCATTCTTCGATGGAATATATTACAACCTAGTGGGGTCAACTTTAATGAGAGATTTACTTTTACATGAGTATAGTACAGGGTGGTGCCAAACAGAGGAGTCTAACTGCCAATCTCAATGGCAAACTGATGAACAGACGACCCCCCACATTCACAGGAGTTAGTAGGCACAGACTGACGCGAATGTTGATTTTCCATGAATAACTGACATACCACACAGACACAGCCCATACTTTAAGAAATGACCCCTGGAAGGCATTAAAATCCATTTCAACATGCACATATTATCTCTCTGGTACAGTGCAATAAGAAAATATCACTCACTGTTACCATGGTGTACATGAGAGAAATGAAAATCTGCAAAAAAATAATTATGATCATGTTTGCTTTGCAGCAGGTGATGATGACGTGGTGGTGGTGTAACAAGGACTGAGAGCAAGACAAATGTGTGTGGGATGGCAGTGCGTGGGTGGGGACAAGGGTGAGGCAAGAAGCCGCTGTCGTGTGGGAAATAACTGACACCATGACTGACTCCACAAGTTTACAAAATTACTACGGGGAAAACCTTTTATCTACAATGGAAAATCTGCGACTTTAGCATCCATGAATGTGGGGGGTCACCTGTATATCTTTCCATACAGGAAAGAAACACTCATAAATATACAAATAAACAGACATGCATTTACGACGAGCAAGAGGTGTATGCTAACAGAAAGAACCACTCATATCCATATCTCAAAACACACACACACACACACACACACACACACACACACACACACACACACACACACACTCACGGCCTGGTTGCTCGGGGTAGAGCGTCTGGCTCAAACCAGAAGGACCGGGGTTCGATTCCCCGGCCGGGTGAAAATAAGTTGGGTTTATCTTCTTTCACGTATAGCCCCTGTTCACCTAGCAATGAGTAGGTACGCGACGTCAGGCGAGGAGTTGTGACCTCGTCGCGGTGTGTTGAGTGTAAGTGGTCTCAGTCTTACCCAAAGATCGGTACTACGAGCTCTGTGCTCTTCCGTGGGGGAACGGCTGGCTGTCTCAAGAGAGACCCGCAGCAGACCAAGAGGTGAATTAGGTGAATTACACACACACACACACACATACACACTCACTTGTTCTGCAGGTTGTCATTGTCCTGCTGGAGCTGGTTCATCTCCTGCTGGGTGATCTTGTCGCTGGAGATGAGATGATTGATCTGATTACGCAGCTCCTGCTCTGTCTGCCGCGACGCCTGCAGGTCTGCCTTCAGCCGCTTGATGTCTGCCTCCAGCCTGGGGTAAGGAGGGAGGTTGTTCTTTGATATTTCTTCTATTTATATTATTTATTAACTTACTTTTTTATCAAAGGGGTTTTATGTGTGGTGGATGTTTGTGTGTTTATTGGGGTTGTTTGCTGTTCTGTGTTACTTGCTTCTTAGGGACATGCTGTCTGTATTAATTACTTGATTTTTTAATTACACATGCACTGTTAACATATTGAAATGCTGATAATTTTTAAAAAATTAAAATGATCATAATATTAACAAAAACAACATTCAAGGCTAACACAATAGGCTCCAGCATCCCACCTTATGATGCTGACACTATCATCCTTGGTGCCAGCATGAGAGCTGTCTCTGTTGCTCTCCTTGTTTTTATTTTTCTTGTCGCGCGACGAAGACGAGGAGCCACCGCCGCCGCCGCCGCCGCCGCCCCCGCTTCCACCACCCGACCCAGAGTCTCTGAGGTTGTTGGTGTGAGAGCCAGGAAGCTTGGCGGAACCATTGCTCTGGGGGTGACGGAAGATAGATGATACAGGGTAAGGGAACAAACGACAACAATTAGAGGGGAAGAAAAGGAAGGAAAGGAAGTTAAAGATAAAAAGGGGGAGAAGAGAGAAAAACAGGGAAGTTAGATGATACAGGTAACAAATGATAGATAAATAAAAAAGGAGAAAGACATATAGGGCCACTTATGTGATACTCAAACTAAAATTAAGAGATAAATAAGCAAGGTCATGAATGTTACTAAGTTTTCATTTTATCAGTGTTTCTCTACAACTCAGGGCAATAAATGAATAAGGAGAGAGACACGTGAGGCCACTAATGCCATTGCAAGTTTTTTCTTCACTCAAACAAAAATTAAGAAATATAAGCAGTCATGAATGTTACTAAATTTCCATATTGTCATCATCATCATCTCTCCCTCACCTGCATGGAAGCATTGACTCTCTTCTTCTCCCCCTCGATGGGTGTGGAGGCCAGGCTCGGGGAGTGTGGCCCCGTGGAGCCCCCGCAGGGAGAGGGCGCCCCACCACCCCCGGGAGAAGTGGTGGAGGAGCCCTTAGCGTTCTTGTCCTTCTCTGCCTCGAGGCTTTCATCGTAGTCATTAACTGAGCGGGAATTGGACCATCTGTGGGAGGGAGCGAAAGTGAGGGTGGTTAGGTGATGGCATGAAGGGAGGGGGAGGAGGGAATGGGGAAAGGAGGAGGAAATGGGAAAGAGGGACGGTAGTGGAGTTAGTGAAGGGGTTAAGGGAGGGGAAATAGGAAGGAGTGAAGGGAATGGACTTAGTGAAGGGATTAAGGAAGGGGAAATGGGCAAGAGGGAAGGGATTAAGGGAGGGGAAATGGGGAAGAGTGAAGGGATTGAGGGAGGGGAAATGGGAAGAAGTGAAGGGAGTCGACTTAGTGAAGGGGTGAAGGGAGAGAAAAAGGAAAGAAGTAAAGGGAGTGAAGGGCAAGGAAAGAGAGATGCTGTAAATGAAGGGGAAGTAGGGGAATGCTGAAGGGCAGGGAATGGGGGACGGTATGAATGTAGGTGAAGAAGGGAAAGGGTGAAGGGAGGTGAAGAGGGGGAGAAGGGGGAAGGGGTGAAGGGAGGGTTGGAGGGAAGGGAACAGCGAGGAATGAGAGGAAGCAGACAAAGACAAGGAAAAGGAGGAGGAGGAGGAGGAGCAGGGGGTAACAGTGGGTGGTAGAGAGGTGTAAAGAGTTAGCCCACAGCCTCACTCACCTCTTCTGCAGTTCAGCTTCACATACAGAAATAAATGGAGGCAGACAAAGACAAGGAAAAGGAGGAGGAGGAGGAGAAGGAGGTAACAGTGGGTGGTAGAGAGGTGTAAAGAGTTAGCCCACAGCCTCACTCACCCCTTCTGCACTCTACATCACAAGCAGTTAGGAAGGAGAGAAGGAAGATAAGTATAGGGAGGATGAGGAGGCAACAGTGGGTGGGAGAGAGGTGTATAGAATTAGCCCACAGCCTCACTCACCCCTTCTGCATTCTACATCAGAAACAATGAGGAAGGAGAGAAGGAAGATAAGCATAAGGAGGATGAGGATGAGGAGGCAACAGTGGGTGGGAGAGAGGTGTATAGAATTAGCCCACAGCCTCACTCACCCCTTCTGCACTCTACATCACAAGCAGTTAGGAAGGAGAGAAGGAAGATAAGCATAAGGAGGATGAGGATGAGGAGGCAACAGTGGGTGGTAGAGAGGTGTAAAGAGTTAGCCCACAGCCTCACTCACCCCTTCTGCACTCTACATCACAAGCAGTTAGGAAGGAGAGAAGGAAGATAAGTATAGGGAGGATGAGGAGGCAACAGTGGGTGGGAGAGAGGTGTATAGAATTAGCCCACAGCCTCACTCACCCCTTCTGCATTCTACATCACAAACAATTAGGAAGAAGAGAAGGAAGATAAGCATAAGGAGGATGAGGAGATAACATTGGGTGGGAGAGAGGTGTATAGATGTAACCCACAGCCTCACTCACCCCTTCTTCTGCATGTACTCCAGTTCTGCGTGGATGGTGGAGCCGTTGGGGAGACGATTCTTTTCTGGGCGGTGGTGTATGGAGGTGGGGGGCGGGGGGGTGCCCTCCTCCCCTCCCTGGCTCAGCTCTGGGGACCGGCTGTCCACCCGCACGCCCCGGCCCCCTCCCCCACCCCGGACCCCACCACCCCCACCGCACACCCCGCTGCTACTGCTGCTACTGCTACTGCTACTGCTACTGCTACTACTGCTGCTGCTGCTACTACTACTACTACTGCTGCAACTGCTACTGAGGTTACAACTGCCTCCTGAAATAGTGACGTGGAGAAAATAAGAAAAACATTAACAGGTTTATAATGTATATTTGTAAGTCTTATTGATAGATTTTACTGCATTTTTCTCATTATTACAGTGACAAAACAATGACTAATAATAATAACAACAATGTAGATGAGTAAAGAAAGTAGGAGTAAGCCCTGAGGAAAGGGAAAGGGGCATAGGGAGGTAGGGGGAGAAAGGAGTGCGTGTTCACTGAGGAAAGGGCAGGGGACGAAGGGGGAGGGGTGAATGACAGTGGTGGGACTTACCGGTGTGATTGAGAGAGGATGTGGCTACCTCCACCTCCCCATTCATTGTGACCTCCTCTCTCTTCTCCCTCACACCTGCGGGGAGAGAAAGAGAAGCGTGGATGAAACAACACAAATATCAACCCTCAAGACAGGAGTATCACAATGCCTCTGAAACCTAACCTTATCATTCTGTTAGCATCTTACCGGAGAGGAGAGGACAGGAAGTATAGATGAAACAACACAAATATTAACCCTCAAGACAGGGGTATTAAGATGCCTCTCAAACCTAACCTTATCTCTGTTAGCATATACTGGAGGGGAGAGGACAGGAAGTATAGATGAAACAACACAAATATTAACCCTCAAGACAGGGGTATTAAGATGCCTCTCAAACCTAACCTAATCATTCTAGTGGCATTGTATGTGTAGGGAAAGAATGGGGGCTGTGAAGGAAACAGGACACACATTAACCTTCAAGACAGGAGTATCAAGATGTCTCTCAAACCTAACTTTATCATTCAATTGGCATCTTACCAGAGGGATGAGAACGGGAAGTGTGAAGGAAACAACTCAAACATTAACCTTCAAGACAGGAGTATCAAGATGTCTCTCAAACCTAACTTTATCATTCAATTGGCATCTTACCAGAGGGATGAGAACGGGAAATGTGAAGGAAACAACTCAAACATTAACACTTAAGACAGGAGTATCAAGATGTCTCTCAAACCTAACTTTATCATTCAATTGGCATCTTACCAGAGGGATGAGAACGGGAGGTGTGAAGGAAACAACTCAAACATTAACCTTCAAGACAGGAGTATCAAGGTGCCTATCACTGAACTTAATCATACTATTGGCATCTTCTTTTACTGGGAAACATTATTGACCTTTTCTTTTTAGGTTTGTTTTGGCCTTGACCTGCCTACTGTGTATTAGATAATAGATTAAATCATAATAATAATTAATAAATATGAAAATTGCTATAATTGAGATATTGATGGGTGGAATGTATTGCCATATAAAATTGAGTTAAAAGTATGTATAAGTCTAAGGAATTATATGACAAAATGTGGTAAACTACAGGACACTATGGACTTGAATCAGTCCTGTAAAAATACAAAAATGGGTAAAAGCAAATAAGTAAGGACACCTATTATGAGTTTTCATCACTTGCAAAAATACAAGAGTGAAAAAAAATTGGGAAGAACACCTGATCCTGCTGAGACTAGTGATTCACAGGTTCAACATTACATTTTAATAATAATAATAAAAAAGGTTAATTAGTTTTGGCAGCGGTTAAACTGAAAATGTACATATTAATGATATTATACTATTATAGATACATTTTAAAAGTATTATTTATACATGAAACAAGTACAAAAAGGGGGATGAGAGAGAGAGAGAGAGAGAGAGAGAGAGAGAGAGAGAGAGCACACAGAGAGGAAATAAGATTAGATTAATGGATGGGGCAATACCAAAGTCAGTCAGAGAGATAGAGAGAAAGAAAACAAAGAATGGGATACAAGCACTGATGGAGACCTGTTGGTGACAAGACAGCAACTGCATTAATACCAAAATGATATAGATGACGACAAAGTGTTCAGAAATGACAATAATTGGGAGGGAAGCTAAGACGCAGTAATGAAGGAGATTTGAAGATAAAGCCAAACGTGGTCTTCGTAACTGGTTTGGTGATATGAAGGTAAAGTTTTGGGATGTGATAAGATGCAAAACAGTAACCGGGGGAGTAGGAAGTATCAACAGGAAGAAATAGAAGAAATAAAGGTAAATTAGAGCCAATAATGACAAAAGATTATAGAGGTGTGAAATGTGTATGAACGACATTGGAGAAACAGAAAGACATAAAGGGAAATCCCAGAGTTTATAATGACGAGAGGTAGAGGAGTGAAAAGTAAATAGAGAAAATGACAGCAGGAAGACGACTTAATGAGAACGAGAATGAAAAGAATGAGGTGAAATAAAGAGCTGCAGAGATGTCAATGAAAACAAGCTGAATGGAGAGGGAAAAAATAAAGGGAAATGGGAAGTTAGAGAGTTGACTAAGAAAATGTGAAAGGAATGTGCAATATTTAAAAAGATGAAAGAAGAAAAAGTTAAATCAGAAACAGAGAATAGGATGAGTGGATAGGGGAAAAATAAAGGGAAGAGGGAAGTTAGAGAGTTGACTAAGAAAATGTGAAAGGAATGTGCAATATATAAAAAGATGAAAGAAGAAAAAGTTAAATCAGAAACAGAGAATAGGATGAGTGGATAGGGGAAAAATAAAGGGAAGAGGGAAGTTAGAGAGTTGACTAAGAAAATGTGAAAGGTATATGCAATATATAGAAAGATGAAAGAAGAAAAAAGTCAAATTAGAAAGAGAGAGAATAGGACAAGTGGATAGGGGTAAAAAATTAAGGAAAGTTAGAGCTGACTAAGAAAAAACGTAAATGGAATGTGAACTGTATAGAAAGATTGAAAAAGAGAAAAGTCAAATTAGAAAGCCTGCACAGGTTCAAGGAAAACAGGATGAACAGAGAGTGAAAAAATTAAAGGGAAGTTAGAGAGTTGACTAAGAAAATGAAAATGGAATGCAAACTATATAATAGGGTGAAAAAGAAAAAGTCATGATAGAAAGGGTAAAGAAGCTAAAAGAAAATAGGACATAGGGGAAAAAATAAAGGGAGGTTAGAGAGTTGACTAAGAAAATGTAAGAGGAATGTGAAATGCATAGAAAGATGAAAAATGAAAGTCCAATTAGAGAGGCTACACAGGTACAAGAGTCAAGCAGAGGGGCCACTTACATCTGTCTGGACTAGAGGAGACCTGCAGCTCAGGTGGAAGAGCCTCCTGAAGAAGCTGCAGGTAGAACTCGTTTTCTTTTGCCACCTCTCGCTGCTTTCTCTGTGGTGGTGGTGAAAGATCAGTTAAATAGGTCATTGGGCTCTCTCTCTCTCTCTCTCTCTCTCTCTCTCTCTCTCTAATAATATTCTTCTGTTAAATCCTGTAGTATTAAACACACACACACACACACACACACACACACTTCATTAGTGAGTACCTAATTAGAAATGGGAAATTCCATTAAATGATAGGCAATTATGAAAACACACCCACACCCACACGCACACACACACACACACACACACCACATTCAGCACTTATAAATGCATTAAATTTATTATTCATTATACATTAAAGAAAAAATACAGTATTCAAAGAGGAGACTTAGAATATAAAGAACTGTAGTCCAGAGAGAAAAAGAAGGGAAGACTGAAAGAATGATACAATGAAACTAATTTAGATTGAAAAATATATAAATATATAAATGGGAGAGAGCATGTTGGGGGTTCTCTCACCTGTCTCAAGCGATACCCAACGTAACTCTTGAGGCCGAAGCCAAGCGTCACCACTGGATAGCCGATGCTGTGGGGGGAGAGGTGCAGGATTAGGGTACAGGCTGGTGTAGGCACACACACACACACACACACACACACACACACACACACACACACACACACACACACACACACACACACACACTGGGCTGTCTCTTCTCATCCCATGACTTCTTCCTTCCTCCATTCTTCTCATACATTCTCCTTCTCCTCCTTCCTTCCCCTACCTATAAACACACACACACACACACACACACACACGCAGCATCAGACTCACCAGTGCGCTGCGAAGGGTCGGCAGAGATCTAGATGGAAGGGAACGCTGCGTATATCTTTGAGGCGGACGAGAGCCTCTATGTATATGAAGAGCGCCCACAGTATTACCGTGGGCATGCATACACCTCGCTCTGGGGGTGGAGAGTGGGGAAGGGGTTAGTTGATGGGGATGCTGAGGAAGGTCAGTGATGTGAGGCATGGGTGGGGAGGGGAAGGGAGGAGTGTGCTCATGGAAGGTTCATGTGAGGGGAGGATGGGGGTAATCAGTGTAGGATGGTAATATATTTCTCTCTTGCAATAAAACTTACTTGACTGAAATTTTTCATACAATTCTTTTTAGAACTGAGTGTAGGAGGGGCTCAGGATTGTGTGTGTTCATTGCAACTTGAGAAGGGGAGGGGATGACATCAGTAAATGTGGTGATAATTTTGCTACTTTTGCATAAAACTTACAAAAGGTAAAGGTAAAAGCAAATTTTGGGGGCATGTTATATAGCTGCATGTGGTCTTTCATTGGCCCTTGAGTCCGTGGTGGGAAGGAACACACTAACCCGGGACACAGGGCAAGTATGTCATCAAGATTACTGGTTTAGTTTCCCCAGATTTCTTCAGGTACCCATGTAATAGGGAGAATGAACAGTTGATAGGACATCCACTGACTGCCCAGGCCAGGATTTGAACCAAGGCCCACAAATTCATAGCTAAGTGTGCTAACCACTACACCATGAACGCACCTATATAAGAAAACTATAAAAGACTAGTCAGCCTATATATAGTAGGTCTTGAAAAGCACTTACTCAACATCTGTCATCCCCATTTATACATCAATCTAAGCTCCAATTTCTTTGAACCAAGTGACAGTTAAGGTTGCTCCATTCATCCAATGCCTTACTTGTCAATCAGTTTTTTGCCAATCTTAAATCTGAATTCTCTTAACTTGTACTGAATTTGGCCAACTTAATTGATTTTTTTTATATATTCTTCACCAGTGAGCAGAGAGCTGAGGATGGAGTGACGAGGGGAGAGTTTTCCTGCCATACACTCAGCACAGCAACAAACCTTCTACCTAACATCCATTCTGGTGACTGACATAAACGGTGATCACGACTGTACACTGTGTTTGTCTTGTAACATCATGCAGAGGTGATGGAGGATGAAATAAATCAGACTTATTCTTGCAAGGCATCTGGTTACATTGATATCAGCTAGAGAGGAAGAGAGAGATAGGTGCATCCTCAGCAGTGACTGATAAGTACAACGAAAGCCTCTGGTGGCGTTATGCTCTTAAGATTGAGCACTGCCAAATCCCATTCATCCTGAGAATCTGCTTTTTTTCCTTTTTTTTTTTTTTTTTTTTTTGGTGTGTGTCCTTGACCTGTTTCTTGTAATGTAAAAATAAAAATAACACAAAACCATCACTGCAACCGACTTCACCATCACTATCCTACTTTACTTGGATATATGTTTCCTTGAGCTGCTTGCTTTGATGTAAAAAAATAACAACAACCAAAACTATCCTGCAACCACCTTCACTATCACTATGCTATTTATTGTATGTTCCCTTACTGTAAAAAAAAAAAAAAATAATAATAATAACCTTCACTATCACTGCTATTTATTGTATGTTCCCTTACTGTAAAAAAAAAAATAATAATAATAATAACCTTCACTATCACTATGCTACTTATTGTATGTTCCCTTACTGTAAAAAAATAATAATAACAATAATAATAATAACCTTCACTATCACTATGCTATTTATTGTATGTTCCCTTACTGTAAAAAAAAAAAAAAATAATAATAATAATAATAACCTTCACTATCACTATGCTATTTATTGTATGTTCCCTTACTGTAAAAAATAAAAAAAATAATTACAACAACCTTCACCATCACACCAACCACCTTCACCATCACTATCCTATTTATTTTGTGTGTTCCCTTGAGCCACTTCATTTACACACACACACACACACACACACACACACACACACACAGACACAGACACACCAAGGAAAACATACAGGACGGGAGAAGAAAACTTAAAAGTGGTACATGAAGAAAAAGATTTGGAAGTAACGATGCAAGACACACTATCCCCAGAAAAACACATAAACAAGCTGTTTGGAGAAACCTACAGGATGATGCAAAATATAAGGGTATCATTCCATTTCATGGACAAAGAAATGATGAAGAAAATAATAACAACACTGATAAGACCAAAACTTGAATATGCTGCAGTTGTGTGGTCGCCTCACAAAAAGAAGGATATCAGAAAGTTGGAAAGGATACAGAGAATTGCAACTAAAATGGTCCCAGAACTCTCAAATATGATGTATGCAGACAGATTGAAGGAGATGGAATTGACAACACTGGAACAAAGAAGGAAGAGAGGAGATCTGATCACGCTGTATAAGTTGGTAAATAAGTTTGGTGAGGTGGATAGAGATGATCTCTTCTTAACTGTGAGAACACAGGGGCTGAGAGGACATGGAAAGAAACTTAATAAAGGAACCTGTTTGAGTGACTTGAGAAAGTATAGTTTTCCACATAGAAGTGTTAACACATGGAACAGCTTGTGGGAAGTCCAACAAATGAAGGAAAGGCTGGATAAATGTAGATATGGAGACGGGACTATTAGAGCTTAACTTGGGCCTGGTAGACTACAAATAGGTAAACACACACACACACAAGAAAATTATAAAAATAAAACACAATCAAAACCATCATTGCAACCTTCATCATCATCATCGCCAGTGGTAAAACTTATCTCTCTATCCATCGTTATGCCACATTCATCGCTGTCACTATACTCACCACACCCATTATCATCATCATCAATACAACCACCACCTACACCTATACCCCCATACCTATCATCGTCATCATTATCACTACTATCTCCAAATTCACAACTGTCATCACCATCACACTTCATGACCATCATCTTCTTGCCTATTACCATGTTCACAACCATCATATCATCATCCTCATCATCACCACTATCACCATTTACACATTTTACCATCACCACCAAACCTCTCATTATCACCACTATCATTACTACCAAATACACTACGTACAGTCATATACATAAAAAAAGAAAGAAAAAAAGCCCTTATCTTGTGACTCATTACTTATTGGCTAACTGATTACAGCTTTATCACCAGCAGCAGCATCTAAGACTACTAAACTCTTCATCTTTTCCTTCTTTATCTAACTTCCTTATTCTCCCTCATGGGGTTGGACTAAGACTACTAAATGGCAAAGCAAAATGTATAGACGCAATTGACAGCTCTTTCGGCCACCTCTTCGGATTCTTTACGGGAGTAGCGGGCTTTTTTTTATTGTTGTTTCCTTTTTTTTTGTGTGTGTGTGCCCTTATGCTGTCTCCTTTGCTGTAGAAAAAAAAAAAAAAAAAAAAGACAGCATCTACCAAAAAAATAATACATGAGACACTACTAACTACAACCAAGATAAGTAAATAAATAATGCCTATGATGACACAAACAACACACCCCCCCCCCCCCCCAAAAAAAAAAAAAAAAACGAAAATCTGAGGTTGGTATTCTCAGACACCTCAAGCTCTCACATCAACTATTTCCAAAGGACAAAAAGGAGATCATCTATGTACTAATGAGTGTTTTTTTAGGTTCCTGGTACAGAAGAAGGATCAAACTATCACCAGGGTCATTACACTACCCCTGGAAATGCCCAAACTTCCTATGTAAACCATGTCAAATGTGTGCTTGGGTGCCAAAATGTTCAAAACTATGACCCTAACACCTTTGATGCCAGTGCCACCTGATATATCCACCTACACCTGGGCCCCTTTCTCTTCCCCCTCCCCAAGAAACACAAAAACAGACAGACAGACAGACAGGTGGGCGAGTCATCAGTTACCTGTATGCCAGACAAATTGGACCCACACGTAGGTGGAGGCCGCAAAGAAGAGCCAATTAACTGGGATGAAGAGGAGGCAAATCATGTCTGAAGTCAGCGCCATGCAGACGAACAGCACTGAAAAAGCCTGCGAGGGTGTGGTGGTGGAGGAGGTGGAGTAAAGGTGGGTGAGTGTGGAAGGACAGGTGGAAATAATAGGGTGAATAGAAGGGATAAGGTTAGGAGTATAGGGATAAGTACAGATATGGGTATGGTGGTACAAGGATGAGGTGAAGATGGTGGAGTTAAAGGTGGAATGGATAGAGGCAGGAAAAATGGATAGGCAGGGACAGAAAAAGGGATAGTGGAGGGAAAGGTGGATGGGCAGGAAGATAGATGGTGGAGGGGATATGGAGTGAAGGAAGAAAGGTGGTAAGTGGACGGGAGAGAAGATAGCAAGGAAGGTGGAAGAAGTGGATAATGAAGGAGGAAAATTGGAAGGGATAGTGAAAGAAGAAAGGTGGTAAGTGGACGGGAGAGGAGATAGCACGGAAGAAAGGAAGGAATAGGTGAAAAGAGAGGAGAAGTGGAAGGGACAAGAAGTGAAGGGAGAAAGAGGGTAGGTGGGTGGGAGAGTGGATAGCAAAGAAGGTGGAAGGAATAGCGTGAGGGAGAAGTGGAAGAGACAGGGAGTGAAGGAAGTTAGGTAGTGATAGGAAAGGCACAGCAGGTGGAAAGGACAGGAAATGGAGGAGAGATATACAAGGAAATGGTTGACGAGGGAGAGACGGACAGAGTAGGAGTGAGGTAAGGAAAAATAAGAAGGTTGGGAAGGAATAGGGGAGAGGGAGAGAAAATTCAATTAGTACATACAAATATTCCCTCCAGGACAATATGCAACTTATCTCAAAACTGAACACTTAACTTGATAAAGGGATGACTCAAAATCTAGGCATGAAAATAACAATACAGCAAGACAAATAGAACCAAAACAATTAACGATAGAAAAAAATAACTTAGGTAGAGGGGTGAATTAGCACACAGTAAAAAATGAAGGACTGACTTTTTAAATATTAGTTTTCGTCAACAATACTGTGGTTGACATGTCTTGTATTACCTCTTTTTCAAGGCATGGTTAGTTGGTTTTGTTGATTTTTATATAACTTTTTTGACAAATGAGTCTGTAATAAGTCAACTTCTCTATGAAAATCCAACACATAACTAGTAACTTCGACCCTAAAATGGAATGGAAAAGCAAAACTAGCCACATATCTTTATAAATACTAATACAACACTTTAAAAAATCTGGCAAATGACATGAAAACTAACAAATGGCAAGGCAAGGTAAAAGAAAAATAAATAAATAACCTAATCATAACTCCCAATATTTACCAAGGGGTAGGAAAAGTTAGCCAGTGAGAGAGGGGTGAAGGGGTAAGGGGTAATTTTCACAGCTGGTATATGCAGAAGAGGACGTCACTGTTAAAAGTCCCCATTTGTGAGCATCATTCCAATCAGTACTCACATCAGGAAAACAAGTGGTATATTTCCCTATTTTCATTAGGGTGTTATTTTCCTTTTATTCAGTGGTATATTTCTTTGTTTTTTAAGAGATATATATTCCCTGTATTCAAGATTTCATTGCCCTATTTTCCATTTGGTTTATTTTCCCTATTTTCCAGTGATTTATTTTCCCTATTTTTGAGCTGTTTACACTATTTTCCAGTGGTTTATTTTCCCTATTTTATCTAACTATTTTTGGTATTTACCAGTGGTTTATTCCCCTATTCTCCAGCGGTATATTTTTCCTATTTTCCAGTGGTATATTTTCCCTATTTTCCAGGTTTTTTTCTCTATTTTCAAAAGAGATTATTGCCCTATTTTCCAGTGGTATATTTTCCCTATTTTCCAGTGGTATATCTCCCCTATTTTCAAGTGGTATATTTTCCCTATTTTCCAGTGGTACATTTTCCCTATTTTCCAGCGGTATATTTTCCCTATTTTCCAGTGGTATATTTCCTGTTTTCCAGTGGTATATTTTCCCCTTATTTTCCATGGGTTTTCCCTATTTTTGAAAGCAATTATTGCCCTATTTTCCAGTGGTATATTTTCCCTATCTTCCAGTGTTTTTTTACCTATTTTCCAGGGGTTTTCCCTATTTTTGAAAGTGATTATTGCCCTATTTTCAAGTGGTATATATTTCCCTATTTTCCAGTGGTTTATTTTACCTATTTTCCAGTGGTATATTTTCTCTATTTTCCAGTGGTATATTTTCCCTATTTTCCAGTGGTATATTTTCCCTATTTTGCAGTGGTATATTTTCCCTATTTTCCAGTGGTATATTTTCCCTATTTTCAAGTGGTATATTTTCCCTATTTTCCAGTGGTATATTTACCCTATTTTCCAGTGGTATATTTTCCCTATTTTCCAGTGGTATATTTTCCCTATTTTCCAGTGGTTTATTTTCCCTATTTTCCAGTGGTTTATTTTACCTATTTTCAAGTGGTTTATTTCCTCTGTTTTCAAGTGGTTCTCCTATTTTCCAGCATGGTCTACTTCAAGATTTTCCAGTTGTTGTTTTACACATTTTTCCGGTGGTTTATTCTCCCTATAACCCTGAGTGGCCTATTCTCCTGACATGAGTACTAACAGGCATAGTGCATACAGATTGGCCCTCCCCACTACCCCCATACTACTACAAGGGAACGCAGCCGCCTTACTCACCAGACCCTGATAGCGGAAGGAGTCGTACACACTGCGGAGGAGGAGCCAGAAGGGCCACAGGTACTCAAAGCGAAACTCGAGGAGAAAGTCTGCCGCCAACACCAGTAGCCATACCAGGAGAAACTTGATGTACACAAAGGTGCTGAAAAGACACATTGAGAGTCACTATAGTTACTGGTCCTATTATTAGTGTTGTTGTTAGTTATTATTATTATAATCATTATTATTGTAGTGCTGTGTCAGTAGAAATAGCAGTAAGTGTGATTGCGGTAGGAGTGAAAACAGTAGTAGCAGTAGTAGTAGAAGTAGTGGTGGCGGTAAAAGTAGTAGGTAGTAGTGATAGCAGTGGTGAGAGAAGTTAACCAAGTACGGTATCATCACATTTGTTATCCCTGATCCTTAAAGTAAAAGATTATAACTTCTTGCACATCAGAAAGTCATCTCCTCCTACACCTTTTGCTCTTGTGCTGAAATAGGAAAATGTGAACCATCTCAGTAAAGTCTCTCTCTCTCTCTCTCTCTCTCTCTCTCTCTCTCTCTCTCTCTCTCTCTCACACACACACACACACACACACACACACACACACACAAACTAGAAAGTTCAAGAGTTAATCTGTACTATTAATATTAAAGCTCCATACACAGGAAGTCAAACACACACACACACACACACACACACACACACACAAATCAATCAGACACTTCCTGTAAGCCAGTCACATAACACACACACACACATAAATCTATCAGACATTTCCTGTAAGCCAGTCACATAACACAAACACACACACACAAAAAAAAAACACAAACAAACACATCCTATAACCCACAAACATACACACACAAAAAAAAATATATACATCTCACATTTTCTGACTCTTCAACTACCACCACCTCCACTTCCTCCAGCTCCCCCCCCCCCCCTCTTCCATCACCTCTACCTCCATGAACCTCACAGCTCCTATCTTATCAGCCATGTGCTTCTGTTCTTATCTCTTATGTTCTTCAGGTTTGGGTTTGTTATGTTGCACTACCTCAGGCACTGTTTGGGTTGCTGGCACTACACTCCCTTACCATGGATGCTAATAGTTGTACTGATTATCAATGTTAACTACTAAGGCTATTACTATTATTATCAGCATTACCAAGATCACTGACATCTTGTTGCTAGGATAACTCGGTAACACATTTCCTATACGTCATTCCACATTAAAATTTTATAAAGCATCCTAACCTTACTATCCAGCCCCCGCCACCCTACAATTTATAAAGCGTAATACCAAAGCCATGCCATATGGACCAGAGTAAACTTTTATCTCCCAAGCAATTCTTAACACTATCTTTTTTGGCACTGGCACTGTTATGCAATTCTTGGCACTATGCACTTCCCCATACTGTCCCTGGCATCCTTTACTCTGTCATTCACACCCACTGGCACTCAAGAAAGACATTAATTACAAGGGATAATGAGTTCAAAGATCATGGCAATAATATCAATTAAGGACAATAAGATCATGGCACATACGGAGACAGTTTAACCTTCCTTCTCTCCCTCCCTCCTTGATATGACACCCTTGAGGGATGTACAGAGAACAGGCATCCTTATCTACCATATGATTAGTTTGCTCCCTGGCCTCTGTAAAATCACTGAGGTAAACAATCCTGCTATTCCAGTAAGGGGTGACTGACTCTTCCCCTGCCTAGCTTCACCTGACCCTGCCATAGGCCCCATACCCCTTCACCCTTGCCCAGCTGTGGCAACCTTTCCTAATCACACACACACCCTGCCATCTGCCCCTTGCCATAACCCACCACCCTACCCTGACCCAACAGTAAACAACAGTCAGCCTTTACGATTCCTGGCCAAGCCCCCTGCCCCTGTCATATGGTCCCTAGCACCTTGACCCTGCTGGAATCTGTTACCCTGGCCCTCCCTACCCCTTGATTTCCTGCCCACTGACTTCCATTCTCCTGTACCTTATCCCCTGCCATATTGCCCCTGCACCCAACAAACACCTCCAATAACCCCCAAGGCACTCTACACCCTGCAATGCACCCCCTGGCACGGCTCCCTGCCACACAACCTCTGGCACCCTAACCCGCGCCCCAGCCCCTGGCACTCCCCCCCTGCCGTGCAAACCCTGGCACTAACCCTAGTCATATGACCTCTGGCACCCCTTGACCTGGCACGTGACCCCTGGCACCCTACACCCTGCCCTGTAACCTCTGGCACACGATATTAAGGTCAGCCATATTTACAAGCTTCGTTCACTCACCTCCCGTATAATCCTTCACCAATTTTGGTCCGTCTTAGCGGTCTACGAAGCTTAGCATAATCCACATTTCTCTTCTTCATTATTTTAAGCTTTTATTTTTTCACCCCATACATGCAGTAGACAGGTCCAAGGGCGACTATCATGAAGGTGGAGTGCGGAGGGTGCGTGGCCGCGAGCTTTGTTGTTGTGTCCGCCATCCACGGTATAGACGCCGGGACCCGCGCACTCACTCGTCCCCTGAGCTCCCTCCCTGCACCCACGCCACCCACACGGAGACCATCAAATTACCAAAAAAAATACCTGAAAAATCACATCAATTAAAAAGGGGATATATTGATAGTTTAAGTCAAATAAAGGTAGAAGCATAGGGAAAGAGGGGTCCGTGAATGCATTCCGGCGCCCCTATGGCCGCCTCACGCCGGTTCCAAGAGTTTTACGCCAAAGGGACATTTTTCTAGACTCAGGGAATATGGAAATTTAAGCCTGTCTCTAGCTAAGGTTGCGCACGCACTCCGTCTTCCAGAGGGGAAAAGGAAAACCATTATGGGAATGACAGATTGACGGGGATTATAGTGCAAGCAGCTGCCATTATCGATACTACCCCCGACGCCTGCCATGGCCTTCCCCCCTCCCTCCCCCTTCTCCTCCTCCCTAGCCCTATGTTTCCCGTCTTCCAGAAGGGGAAAGGAAACACATTATGGGAATGATAGATTGACGGGAATTATGGTGCAAACGGTTGACATTATTAATATTATTCCTACTGTCTGTCATGCTCCCTCCATCCCTATCCCTTCCTTCCCTTATACGCGCAGATCGAGATGGAAAGGAAAACAATTAATTATGGGGTTGACCGGGTTGACAGAATATGACGTAAATTATGGTGCAAACGGATACCATCATTAATACTATTTTTACATTGCCCATCATAGACTATTGCATGCATTTTTCCCTCCCTCGATCCTCTCTCTCTCTCTCTCTCTCTCTCTCTTCCCTGTTATTTCACGTTACCCCGCAAACCATTTCGACTTTCCACTTGAACAAAATTAAGGATCGAGATTCGCGTAAAATGTATAAACCTGATTGATTGATTGATAGTATTATTTTGTGCACAAAACAACAAGGGGAGAAGGAGACACCCATCCCAACCTCCAGGCAGGACAGAGTGTGATTATAAACCTGACGCAGCTCAGCCTTCGATATGTGTGTGTGTGTGTGTGTGTTCTGGTATAGGCCTATATAAGCGTTTCCTCTAGCTACATGAATTATCGGCTGTCAGCAATATTTTTTTTTCTCAGCCTTCTTTAGTCTGTATACATTTCCTCCTCCTTCCTACGACTTGAACACCCCTCCATGAGCTGTGTATGTGGTCTCAGTATCTATGTAAGCCTCTCTCTCTCTCTCTCTGAATATCTTTGTAAATCTATGTAAACTCTCTCTCTCTCTCTCTCTCTCTCTCTCAGTACATAAGGCCCAAAACGCACACTCTTCCCTGGGACTCCCGCCCTTACCTACACACTCCGAGTCGGGCAAGATGGCGGCCTTCAGAGCGGCTGTACGAACCTTCACGAGACTCGGAAATTCAGGTAATACACTGTTCCTACGTGACCTGATGACCTCTTGATTGGACTGAGACGTGACCTGACCTTCGTGGCCCGTGAGCTCTGCCTGACATGACCCTGGTGACCTATGGGGTTAAATAGAGGTGTATGTGTATGTTTGTGTGTGTATGGGGGGGATGGAATGAACGCGGATATTGTTAGCTATTTTTATTACTATTATTATTGGTTGTAGAGTTAGTAGTAGTAGTCGCAGTAGTAGTAGTAGTAGTATATCATGAGCAGCATAAGACTATTTTCGCTGTCACCAACCTTCAGAATCGCACCCGTCATGCCGGCGGTTGACGCGAATTATTTTTTTCCTTATGTATTTTGATGTGTGCCAATCATCACTCATAACCATTTCCTTCACAAATTTCTCGTTTCTTTGATTTGGATGATAAGTATGATCAATTTATAGTTTAGTGATAGGTAATAGTGATGCTTTCTTGCTTGTCTTACTTGTCAGTAGTTCTGGTGGAATCACCACGGCCAACTTGAAAGTCCACCACCTCCACATTTTTATTCTTTCTTTTTGTACTGTAGTTGGTCAATTATACAGTTTGATACTGCACCCCGTGGGCATGGGTTGTGTGGAATAGGAGGCTCGTCCGGTATGTTTTTTAGGAAGTTGTCGAGCCTCCTTTTGAATGCATCTATTCAGTAGTGAATTTTGTCATGTCCCTGATTTCTCTTGGCAGGCTGTTGAAAAGCCTGGGACCAAAGTTGATGAAATGTTCGGCCTCAACTGTTTTTAGCCGTTGTGTCACTGAAGAGAGAGTTTTTCTGCAACATGTTCTGCCAAACCTGGGGTGTATCTGGCTCTTGATGGCTTCCTCTCCATGTGGGGATGGGCAGGGTACTAATTTTTCTAGTATCTTCCATGTGTATATGATACAATATCTCTCTCGCCTTCTTTGTAAGGAGTACTTTCCTAGTTTTTAGTCGGTCCCAATAACCCAGAGATGTACTGTCTATCTTTCTGGTGAACACCCTCTGTACCTGCTCCAGCTCCTGAATGTCTTTGATTTTGTAGGGGCACCACAGTTGACACACATTTTCCATTTTAGAGACCACTAGGGGCCTCCACAGTGGTAGCAGGTGCTGTGGATGTCTAGACAGGAAAGTGCGCAGAATCCATCCTGACATTTGTTTTGCTGTCTTTATGATCTTCTGTATATGCTCTGAGAAAGAGCAATCCTTACTCATCCACACTCCCAGGTCTTTGAGGGAGTCCTTCTCTTCGATGATGTCTTCCCCTGCAGTGTAGATGTTGTCCTGCAGGGCTTATCACTTCCGTAGCGTATGAGCTCGACTTTTTCATTATTAAACTTCATGATGTTAGTTGATGACCAGATCAGGTATATATTTTTTCCAAGTCCCTTTGTAGATTATTTACATCTTCCCCTGTGCAAATGGTGTTGGAGATCTTGGTGTCGTCTGCGAATGATGTTACCCTTGAGTATGTGACCTCCTCGTTTATGTCTTCTATCATGATTAGAAATAGGAGAGGTCCAAGTACAGATCCATGTGGTACGCCACCCAATACTCCTGAGCTGCTGGATTCAACTCCTTCCACAATGACCTTTTGCTTTCTTCCAGTAAGAAAGCTATGGACCCATGTAACAATCTTCCCTCCAATACCCATCTTTTTCAATTTATGGAGAACAACTCCATGATCCACCTTGTTAAATGCCTTTGCGAAGTCTAGGTATATCACATCGACATTCTTTCCATTTTTCACCTCCTCGAGAACATTTGTGTGGTGATCTAGAAGCTGAGAAAGGCAGGATCTCCCCTTCCTAAAACCATGTTGTCCAGAGTTGAGGAGATTTTTAGCTTCAAGGTGTTTTACTAATACTTTCCTAAGGACCCTCTCAAATGTTTTAATAATGTGGGATGTCAGGGTCACAGGTCTGTAATTTTTTATGAATTAGGATGGACTACATTGACATTGGACCGAGAGAGCTAGAAAATGATGGGAGAGGTCTTTGAGCTGCAGTGAACTATAGATCCCTAGCTCCTAGCCAAGTAAGGACACTGCTGACGGGCTGTTGGCGGGTGGGGGCGTCTGACGCCAATACTAGCCTAGCTTCAGAAAATGTTTATACATTACTTACCTCACTTGTTACACACACACACACAAAAAAAAAATTATTGACATAATTAGGTTAAGCAGTGATTTTACAACTCAAACATGATTTTCAAAACTAAATAGGGTAAAAAAATAATGACAATTCATGTTTATACAACTTTTTACTTATTATTGATGTGTGCAGCAATTATGGAATTAATTTTAAAATTGAACATTTTCTTGTGTGACGGATGAGTAAAGTAAAGAAATATTGTGTTGGGCAGGGGAGATGCCAGACACCCTGCCTGCCAGCGACATCAGCAACATCCAGACTTACTGAGCTTGGGATCCAGACACTGCTGGGAGGGAGCCAGCCTGAGTGAATGGACTGTAGTAATGAATGATGATGAAATCTTATTACAAAAGGTCTATCTTCAATATTTGTGTGCAAAAATACAAGCAAATTTGCAGGAAAAAGAAAACTAGAATATCGGTCATGTAAAATGACCAAAAAGAAAACTTCATGTTACCTCTTACAAAAGTATATAGAGCACATGACATTACCCACAGGTGTTGCTGAGTGTGTGGAGAAGCTGACAGGGCTGAGGCTGGCTGGGGTGGGGCAGGTTGGCGGAAACCTGCTGGCAAGCCACTCTCGGGGGCTCAGGACTCCTCCTGCTTCTACCTCTGCCCTACCCCACTCCAGATACCAGGCAGTCCAACAGGAGGTGGTGGTGGATGACACAGATGCCTTGAAGGAGTTTAGCCATGGTGAGAGAAAGAGAGAGAGCATGTGTGTGTGTGTGTGTATTTACCAAGTTGTAGTTTTACAGTGCTTGGGCTTACGCTCGTGTGGTCCTGTCTCCATACCTGTATTTATCCAGTTTTTCCTTAAAGTTGTGCACACTCTTCGCCAATACTACATCCTCGCTTAGTCTGTTCCAAACCTCTATGTTTCTTTGCAGGAAGCTATATTTCTTTATGTCTCTCAAGCATCTTCCTTTCCTCAATTTTTTACTGTGTCCTCGTGTGTTGCTGGTGTTTCTTCCTTCTCTTAGTAGTAACTCCTCATTGTCCACTTCTTCCATTTAATCAATAATTTATAAATTAGTATTAGGTCTCCCCTTTCTCTTCTTTGTTCCAGTGTTAGTAGGTCCATTTCCTGTAGCCTTTCTTCATATGATAATCCCTCCAGTTTTGGAACCATTTTTCATTGCCATTCCTTGTATTCTTTCTAGTTTTTTATGTGTTTTTTCTTATGGGGAGACCACACAGTTTCCTTATATTCCAATTTTGGTCTAATCATAGTGGTTATTATTTTTTTCATCATATCCTTATCCATGAAGTGGAATGCTAATCCTATATATCTTACCATTCTATACGTATTCCTGAATATCCTATTAACATGACTCTCAGACTGTTGATTATCCTGTATTGTCACTCCCAGATCTCTTTCTTCTTGAACTTTTTTCAGTATTTCTCCATCTCCCACTCTATATGTCCCTTTTGGTTTCCTTTCACTCTTTCCCATTTCCATTACATGACATTTCTTCACATTGAACTCCATCTCCCATTTCATACTCCAGTCCCAAATCTTATTCAGGTCATCTTGCAGAATTTCACAGTCTTTACTGTCTCTTTTATGTCTCAGCAATTTCGCATCGTCTGCAAATAGGCTTATGTAACTGCTTACTTTCTCCGGCATATCATTTATATATACTCGGAAAAGTACTGGTGCCAATACCGATCCTTAGGTTACTCCACTATCTACAATTCTCCATTCCGATTTGCTGTCCTTTACCACTGTTCTCACCTCTCTTCCCCTTAAGTAACTTAACTAACTTTCCATCCAGTTTTTCATTTTCCCTTTCAATCCTCCTTTATTTTCCGGCTTCCATAGTAGTCTTGTGTGTGGAACTTTATCAAAAGCCTCCTTCAGATCCAAGTACAGGCAATCTACCCATCCGTTCCTCTCCTGTGTTATGTCTGTCACTCTTGAGTAAAAGCTCAGTAAGTTTGTTACACATGCGCACCCTTTTCTGTAATTATATTGCGTTCTTCTTGAAATTTTGTCCATTGTTTCTGTATCACTTTCTCGCATATTTTACAAACTATACTGGTCAATGATACTGGTCTGTAGTTCAGAGGTTCTTCCTTTTTCCCGCTTTTATATATAGGGACCACCTCAGCCCTCCGCCATTCCTTTGGTAATTTACCAGTTGATATTGAGCACTTTATAATATCATATACCGGTCCAACCAGCTGATTTCTGCATTCTTTCAATTTAAAACCTGAGACTCCATCCGGTCTTATTGCTTGCCTCTCTTCCAGCTCCTCCGTTATTTTATTATTGGCGTCACAGACACCGATCAACAGATTGTCCATCTTGTTGTTGTTGTTGTTCTCTTCAAGTTGTTTTCCTGGCTTGCCCATGCATTGTAGACATGATATTGTATAATAACATTTGTTAGCCCTGATGAACCCTACAACATGGCATTATAAACAAAGTCAGCTGGTTTTATTTTATTTATTTATTTATTATTATTATTTTTTTTTTACATCTTGGCCTGTGGCGCCGGTAGGCCTTCATAGTAGGGCCTAATGTAAGCATTTTCCATTTTAGACCCCTAGTTGCATAAAATAAATTGTTGGGTGTGTGTTGGAGGGTCATGCGACGCCGATCTAGCACAGTTTTTGTGCTATTAACACTTGTATATTTGCTCTTTATTTACTATGACTTCATCCATATGAACATATATCTTGTCATCTTGTGGTTCATTGAATTGTGATTCTTTTGTAAAAACTTGCTGGATCTCTTGTTTAGCAGCTCAGTCATGTCTTTAGGATCTTCAATTATCTTATTTCCATCTTTCAGTCTCTATTTTTTCCCTTGGTTTAATTTTTCCATTTATGAATCTATTAAACAGTTTAGGTTCTTCCTTGTGTGTGTGTGTGTGTGTGTGTAATTCACCATGGTCTGACCATGCAATAAACTCACGATTGCCAGTTAGTACCCTCCCCAATTGAGATGACTAAAGAACTAGTAAGAATAGAAGAAAAGCTTTAATGGTTTCTCTTGCCTTGGTCCTCCCCAAACAGAGGTGATAGGGAAAGTGGATGAGCAGGTGAGGGACGGGGCGGCAGGACGGCTGTTTGCAGCAGTGTACCTCCAGGGCAAGCAGCACCTAGTGACACCCGGCGACCTGGTGGTGGTGCAGACAGCCTTCCCGCCAAGCATAGGAGATGCCATACGCCTGGAGAAGGTGTGTGTGTTTTATGTTTTTACTGCCTGCCTCATACACACGTTTTTCACTTCATTCCAGTTTTTTTACGTGTTTTTAGTTAAAGAGGTTACGCCGATTTACCGGCGGTAAGCTGCCAGTCTGCCTGCTGTACACCGGCAATAAACCCCAGGTGCGCCGCCGGTCCTGGGAATATTGCCTATGTTGCTGGCGGTCAGGCCCGGATTGGCTAACCGGGAGTGATCAGGGACGATCGGGACCGTGACTGGGAATGTGTGCCCTAAAGATGTGGAGGCAGTGCAGTGAACATGTTTCCTGGTTCAAAAATAATTCATTTTGTAAGTTAAGTTACTGCAATTGACCACGATTTTGGGTACAAGTTTGCCTCACTCTCAAGGGAAAGGGGATCGAATTTGGGGGTGAAAAATTGACCCATATGTGAAAGTGAGTTAAGGCCACTGAAAAATTAAGTGATGTTCTTGCAACAATTTCCAGGAATTTGAAGGCAATATGCATGGCTTTTAAGGGGAGGCTACAGTTGTTACTTAGGAGGTGACATTCATTCTTTTCAGAATCTCATTAATTTTGGTATGTTTACGTCTTTGTACCTTACATATAAAATCCTCAAGTATCATTGAGGGAGGTACGATTAATATTTAGAGAGAAAAAAAATATTACACGGCGAAAATTCCAATAAATGACACTAACATTCTTCACAAAATCCCAACTATTTTTCAACCTACTGTTTTGAAAATAAGCCTGAAGATGACAGATATATATAGCTTTTGTTTCATCTTGGCAATTTTAGTTATCACATTTCATATGCAAAAAATAAGATGAAGTTTGGTGACATTTTTTTGTTAGCAAAAAAAATTACTGGGAGCTGCTTTTATATTTTTAAAAATGGCTCACAATGAAAAGTTTTCCCTTTCTTCTTTCCAATGATACCTTTTCCCTTTCTTCTTTCCAATGATACCTTTATATTTACAGTCACTTAAAAAACAACAGAGAAATTGCACTCCAAATGTCATAAACTTTAGTTTTGAGATATGAGCAATTTTGTCGGATGTTTTTAGGCTTAGTGTTGCATATTTTTAAAGGAATGAATGAAAGGAATGACACTGAATAGAAATGAACACATGCACTCAAGAATATGGTATGCCCAAAGCCCTGCAGTGCATCAAAGAGAATGGTGGACATCACGACAGCAACAGCAATTTGCAACTTCAGCGTCAACTAAGTAGATAGTGATTTAGCTGAATCTCTTGGACTTGAGACTACATCGTCCATGTAGAAATATCTCACAGAGAAGGACATATCTATGGATGCTCCTTGGGACGGGGAAGATGAGGAACAATAAGATCCAGCGAGAATTAGAGTAGGCTGCAGCAAGATTCTGAAGGAAAACTTTTTTCTCACATGTAAATTTTTTGTTGAATAATTAGTTTTCATGCTTTTTTTTTTTTGTCAGTAATTTATCTGATTATCCAAGATTTCTTTTTTGATAAAGAAAAAAAATCCATGGAAAGAGAATCTGTAAAGCATTATTACTTTTTATTTTTTCTTGGACAAAAAAATAATATATTTGGCAAAACTAATGGCTGAGATTTACTTGCAAATGATTATTTTAATCCGTGATAGTTTTAAATTTATTATATGTTTTCTGATTTAGGAGCAGATAGCAATGAAAGTTATACTAAAAATTATGTAGTTTTTAGTTATTTTTTCTTAATTTTTTTATATATATCATCCTGAAAATTTCTACATACGTAAGTAGGTATCATCGTTATTACCCAGAAAAATTTCATATAAATTGATGCATAATTTAATTTTTGACCAAAAATCTGATGTCGATGGGTTTCAGTATTTTGGCTCTGTCATTGTCAGAGGAAGTGAAGCTTCAAGAACCCACCTGGACACCACAACCTACAGTGGGGCCTCATGAATAGTGTCTTTTAACAAGCGATTACAAGCCTAGTGTTAAGAACAAAAACAGTCCTGAGTTTCATAACTAATGGCCAAAGCCGTGGAACTAGTGAAAATGTTCCCATTGGCTGGGAGGACTGTGTAAACAAGTGTCAAGATGGACCGAGGAGTTATTGCACCAGGGGTTGCGTGGGAAGGCTGGGCATAAGACCTGCAATCAGTTGACCTATCAGCCATGCATCATTGTACAATGTTATTCAGCAAAGCTAAAATGTTTTGCCAAGATGGTGACATTCATCTTTGCTGCATCTTCTTACCGTCTACAGCATCAGTAATAGGAGATGCCACCTCCCTCCACTATAAAACCAATGAGGGATACACGTGGCATGACGGATATCCAGTTCAACTACGGTCTATGTGTGCAACACTTTTGGTGGTATCTGGTAACCCCAGCGGTGTTCCTCAAGTCTGTAGGGTACATGATACACGAGTCAGTGGCTCCCAGGCCTTTGTATGGGGAGCTAATTTGCCGCTATTTACAACCTGCAACCTCAGATAACTATATGTTAAATTACAATGAGGTGCTTGTCCAGCATCTTATGATAGACATGTTCTACAAGTCATGAAACAACCAACAAAACATCTTAGAAAAATTGGGGAAGGTCAGCATGTTATTTATTTATTAATATTTTTTTAAAAGATATAGCACTTGAAAATGGGGAGTGTCATTGACGCTGGTGCATGTCTTCGACATTGGCAAATACGATACCTCCTCTTCCATCTCTTGCTGGGTTTCTCTTGGTTTCCACTGTTGTTCTTTATCTCAAGCTTACTTTAGCTTTTTTTCATGTTTATCAGGATCTAGAATGTGGCAATCAGTCTTGTTTGTGTCACTGTCCTTTCTTAGTTCTGAGAAAGATTTACTGTAATCATCTATCATCCTTCATATTTTTAAGCTAATTCTTGATCTCCTTCTTTAACTTAAAAGTGAAAGTTTGTTTGCATGTTACAGGTGATGGCGGTGGGGGCGAGGGACTTCACACTGTTTGGGCGGCCTCTGCTTGGCAAGGACTTGGTGCGGGTGGAGGCGACGGTGATAGAGAAGACGCTCTCTCACTGCCGTGTTTACTTCTACTACCGCCGCCGTAAGAACACCCGCAGGACGAAGTGTAAGTATGGCAATCAGGTTGGGTGATATGGAGGACTGACTAGGGTATCTAGCTTTGGGTACACCACATCACGGTAAGGGTATGTTAGGTGCAGTAAGGTAAGGCAAGTAGGTTGGATTAACTTGACTTTGCATAATGAAAAGTTAGATTGGATGCAAATAGAGCAGTAGTCAGTCAGTTAGATTTATTATTATGTTGAAAATGACTTGTAGATATATTTCCTTCTACAACAACAACTAGATCATCCACAGCATCCCAAACAACAGTCCAAGGATAAAGTCTTTGGTTGTAATGGCTTCTCTAAAATAGGATGCATACACCATGATAGTTATAGTAAAATTGTTGCCTGAAATTTGCTATTACATTGTAAATGGGGGCAGTTCCATTTATATTGGACTCACTAGATGTCGTACATATGATTGATTTTGAGTAATACAGTGCTACCTTTGGCTTTGGCACTATAACTGACAATGGTACCTTGAAAAAATGAAGACCTTAAATACAGTTTCTGCACAAGTAACCACAAATCATGGAACTGTAATGATAGATGCTCCTAAATGTGTAAGTTGTGTGAATTCCACATTAGTTTCTTGAGTCATCTATCCACTTTGCAGCTAGCAGGGGCTGTCTATTATGATGTCCCCCAGCAAGTTTTGTCTACTTGATGTATGTTCCTTGTGCAGTAAAATACATCATATCAGAGAGATCAGGGATGAGTTCGACCTTTACATAGTATGAATAACAAAAACTTGGTTGTTTTAGTTGGAATGGGCACGATTGAGGCTGCATTGTTGAAAAGGTACCGTATTTCCTGCCTTATAAGACACACCGGCGTATAAGACGCACCTATAATTTGGCAAGATATATTTAGAGAAAAAAAACCTCCACATTTTCCCTGAACTTAATGTGTATGCAGTATTACATTTGGCCACCTTACTTACAATTATTATGACTATGATACCGTATGTTGCTTTGTGCCCTTCTCTGTGTTCAAAGTGTTCCACTGTTGATTGAAGAGTTACAGTGCTCTTACCCTGAGCAGCTGTGACTTTGAAATGGTAAACAAAAGGGTTGGTTGGTAGATTCACTCACTGCGCAGTGTGCAGGCAGTAACTTTCTCTGAGCTACTGAGGGAACTAATCACACGAGGATGCTACGTTCGATGGGCAATCTTGGTCTTGATCTTGACTTTCAGGGACCGTATACATACTTTCAAGTAGAAATTGATGTTGATTAATTTCTTTCAATCATATTATGTTTTAATAGTTATTTTTACAGTGAGAAACAAAAATGCATTTACACTAAACACTTTAGTCATCCACGGATATCCATTCTTTCGAACATGTATCACAGAAAATGTCAGCTGATCGGGCCGCTGCACAGCAGAAATACTTCCAGACTAATCCGCCCAAGTCCGCCCTACGATCGCCGAACAGTCATGTCAGGCAGCACCCTGGTCCACCAATATTGTTCCCAAGTAATAGTCGCTTTAACCATCACCGCTAAGGTACCCGGCACATTGGTGACTGGTGCTCCGTGGCGGTGTTGTGTTTCGTGTTCACGCTGTGCCACGTGCGCCGCACGTCTTCTTCTTCTTGTGACCTGTACGGTTTTATTGCTGCACGTTTCCTCCTCCTCTCTTCTGCTCTGACCACTCAGCCAGCATCCAGTTACTTGACAGGTCTGAGGAACATTGGGAAGCCCCCCTGCCCCACCAAGTACACCCACATCTTTTTTGCAGGGTGTGTAAGGGTAGTGCAGACAAGACGCTGGCTCATTGACCCAGGCCCAAGGTTAACCCCCAGGGTGCCAAGCATTTTTCACAAAAAAATTTTCCCCTGGTGCCAAGCAAATTTGGATTTTTTTTTTTTTGGCAGAAAAGTGTTTAGAATGATTAGACAACACATAATTGATACATTTTGTTACTCACCTCTTATCATTTCCGTGATTTTTAGACGCCGGAAATTTCTGATACTTGGAGTGTTACATCCCACAGACTTATTCGCCCCACGGAACTCGCTGAGCATACTTCGCAGATCCGTAGAAGGTTGTTAATGGTACTAAGAGTTGCCTTGAGGGAGACATTGGAGAATATATATTTATAGTGGTTGCCATGATACATGACTGCTTGGCCCATACTGCCCCCTGGTGCTTCGTTTGACCGAAATCGCTGAAGTTAGGGTTGATTGAAGATCTGGGCAGTGTGTGGGTAATTTTCCACCTCTCAGCAATGGTTTGAAAAATGAGCATGTTTCGGTGGGACTCGAACCTAGGTCAACGGGCTCACCACGCCTGTACGCTTACCCCTTGGCCACTGCCTCCCCAGATTAAGCAAGGGTGGTCTCCTGGCCGGACCAGACCTGTCAAAAGTACTGGATGCCATATATAAGTTTAAAATTCACTCTCCCATGCCCCCACCCACCATGGAGCCCTATAAGCCCGACAGCCTCAGGGGTAGCAAGAGACAATACACAGCCACCACCTGACTAGTGGTGGCCACTTGGCTCACACGTGGTCACACAGACTAGTCAATCAACCTCTCTAAACCAAGAGAGGCCACTTGTCTGGGCCAGAATAAGGCACCAAAGTGGTGTATTACTCGCCGCGACATACAACTGCAACATCGCTCAACCTCCAGGACTCATGTTGTCCAGCCTTACTTGGATGCTGCACACACCAAACATGCGAGAAAGCTGAAGTAAAGGGCATACCAACCCACCCTGTGTTTGGTATGCTCAGTAGAGAGAAGAATTATTCAGGAAGAGGGTTCTAGAGAAGAAACCGCTTGGGGTGGTTAAGTGTGCAGCATAACTCATCCAGATAGGCCTGCCCCTACCTAAGGGACATGAAAATAAGCTGAAGAAACGATTTGGAAAGGATAAAGAAGCTTGACTTTCTCAATAGAATCAGTGATACTTGTAGTAGTCTGAATGCACAGATAAAATGAAGAGCTATGATTAAATTTAAAATATAGTTGGATAAAAGCAGATATGGAGAAAGAACATGAGCTTAGCTCAAATCCTGTATACTTCAGACGGGTAAATACACCCACACCCACACAAATCAATAGTGAGAGTTTGCTTGTCGATACCAGACCCTCACTGTGACTGTTTTCTGTTTGTCTGCTTGTCTTTATGTTGACATTTCAGCCAACCAGTTTTTGCATCATTATGGTCACAACCTAGCTCTCCAAATTTTAAAAGATGCAATTGATTCTATTCATCCCATTGTAGGATTCCATTGCAGCATTACTCTAGCTAGTAAACCATTATTATTATTTTTTTATTTATTATTATTATTATTATTATTACTGCTACTTTTGCTACATAGATATGCATGCATACTTACTCATTCCTGTTCCCCCACAGTTAACCGGACAACACACACGCTCCTGAGGATCAACCGCATCGAAATTACACATGGCATCAATGAGGTGCCCGAGACAACAGGTGTTGAGGGCAGGGTGTTGTAGCGACAGATGTGAAATCTTGTAAATAGTGTTACCTTTGCTACTACTACTTCTGCTCTTTCTGTGAATTTTGAAAGTCTTGTACAAATATTTCCTGTTTCCTCTACTCTTACATCTGTTGTTATATGTATGTATTAGAATATTACAGCAATAAAGATTCAAAATACTGACCAACAAGTTACTTCTATGAATTCAGAAGTCATTTTTGACATTATCATCCTTCATATTTCTATATAAACCTTAATACTTTTTTCATCCATCACTCGTCTTGGATGAGTTGAGATTCAGACCTTAGGAACAGAGGAAGCAGATTGTCCAGTGAAATGACCCACACTGCCATTATATACATATATACATTATATATGAAAAACTCTCCTGCCATTGTTACAGTCACGGAAACACTGAGAATGGCATGGAGGAGTTGTGTGGCAGCCTACGAGTCATGCTGACCCATAAAACCCCACACAAACTTCAGAATTACAGTGGAAAAAAGGCAGACTGGAAAAAAATAAATAAATAAATAAAAAATACCTTCAGCATATACCGAGCAGGGGTAACTTCTGGCATTTTTTAAGTGAAAAAGGAGCGCGATATACGCCACAAAATATGGTAATACATACACACTGTCAAGCATTAAGAAAAACTGACCACAACTACAGTACTTGGCTCACTAGTTACTAGAACACCATAAGCAATTCTTAGCACACAAAGGATATTGATGAGAAAGTATGTAATTGAATATTAATGAATATATTGTATAAGTTGAGAATACTATGTCTTAAATCTATTACAAATGCATCACAAAACTCTACTAAAATAACTCATTAATTACTCTGATATACAAAAAGAGATCTTGTTACAATACACCAAACCAGCTAAATACTTTAGTTCAGCTTGGAGCTAAGGTGAAGTACTAACCCATGCTGTGAGGGTGAGCATGACAACACAGCAAGGGCACAGTAAGGGACTCCAGCTACTGTAAAATATTGCACAAGAGGGCTGCTAGCTCTAAAATATCAGTGGCAGCCATCACAGTAATATCTAACAGTGAGGTGGCTAAATGTCATCACTATTGCTTTATGTTTTCCTTCCCTCTTGCTGTTTAAAAAAGTAAGTAAATAAACAAAAAGAATAACGTAGGACTCACAACATATTTGTACCTTTTGAGATACTGGTGTCTTTCGGTGGTGAACACATTCTGGCCAACAGTGTGTGTGTGGGCAGCTAACTTTTGTACTTTACTTGGTAGGAGATTACACAAAAAAATTGTAAGTTAAGGAGGCACCACATGAGTGCATTTCTGTTTGGCTGTTTCAGCTAAATATTTTCAACTTCCATTTTGTCACTACTGAACAATTTGGTAGCAAAAATTATTTAACTGAAGACCAACTTGAAGATATGCTTGCACTAGAAACACGCTGATGTGATGAGGCCGTACGTACATGTAGTAAAACTTGAAAAGGCACAAAGAGGCATTAACAATATCATAAAGTTCTCTCAAATCATCACTATTAGAGATGCAAAATTGTCTTTGTAAAGCATTCTTTTTTAACTTTCTAAAATAAGTTACTGTTTCTTAAAATTCATTGTAAGAACACTAAGTCTATAAATTATGAAAAAAAAACTACTGCTAAAGCTAACACCTGTTCCCTTCTGTCAATAATATCTGCTGTACCTAAAACATTACTAAAAAAATCTATTGCCACTTTCTAAAACTACCACTACCTAAAATATTAAAAAACTAACTAACACCTGTTCCCTCCTGTCAATAATATCTGCTGTACCTAAAACATTACTAAAAAAATCTATTGCCACTTTCTAAAACTACCACTACCTAAAATATTAAAAAAACTAACTCTAACATCTGTTCCCTCCTGTCAATAATATCTGCTGTACCTAAAACATTACTAAAAAAATCTATTGCCTCTAAAACTACCACTACCTAAAATATTAAAAAACTAACTCTAACATCTGTTCCCTCCTGTCAATAATATCTGCTGTACCTAAAACATTACTAAAAAAATCTATTGCCTCTAAAACTACCACTACCTAAAATATTAAAAAACTAACTCTAACATCTGTTCCCTCCTGTCAATAATATCTGCTGTACCTAAAACATTACTAAAAAAATCTATTGCCACTTTCTAAAACTACCACTACCTAAAATATTAAAAAACTAACTCTAACATCTGTTCCCTCCTGTCAATAATATCTGCTGTACCTAAAACAATACTAAAAAAAAAGCACCCCAGCCATCCACCCGAGGGCCCAGCCTGAGGGAGTGGCAGGTGCCGGTGGCTTTGGCAAGTCACCTGATAACAAGAGCACCAAGTTAGGTTCCTGAAGCACACCTTATGTCACCACTGTGTCTAACTACTCATGGTATGTTTACCAATCTGTACTCACCACTCCAGTGAGAACTCAAGGAAGAAAATAAAATCACTCTTAAAAAATGAGTTGGGATACAAAAACTAGCCTTTCAAAATAAAGAACTGCAAACATTCTTCATTTTGATGTATTTTTTACCTCAGAGTTTTTTCTTCACTTATGAATGCTAACTGGAATTGCATGTACAAATTGGCAAACACAACCAATGCAATAAACTTATCCTCATCAACATCACTGGCCAACATTATCTGTGAATCACAGCAACAATGAATGTACTGTAGTCATGCTTTAGATTTTTCTTGATGACTGAAAGTTTAATGACAGAAATATCAGATGAGGAAGAGTCTAAGATCATATTTTCACCCTAAAACCACTACTGTTAATACTCTAGACTACTGGCATCCTCCCCTTTTCTCCTGCGCTTGCCCTCATTCTTTTTCTTGTTGATGAAGCTCTCGATGCGCTGCAGTGGCTGGATCAGGTTTGAGTCCGAGTCATGAATCTGTTGGAAAAGGAAGTAACGAGAGTCATTCAAATGATCCCATGACATTTATGAATGCAAAGGCAGAAGACAAGACAAAAAATAAGACAAAAAGTGAATACATGATTTAAGAACAATTAAAACACCTGTCCATTCCCCCTTTAATACCATGCCTGTACAAGCTATGAGGGACCATAGAGACAAAGGCTGAAGTTCAACACAAGGTGTGTGATCTTAATAGCTTTAGCCCCTTGTCTTGAGCTCAAGCTCTCAATAAAACTGATTTTGTGGTCCTATACTTCTTGCTCTGTCTATATTTACTCCCCCCCTCCTTTCCTATAGTCCGTTTGTAGTCACCTGCCTGATGTGAAAAGACCCTAAAAGCCAACTTTGGGTGCCTCTTTAGCCAAATAGTAGAGCAGTGGCTTCCCAACATGGGTTCAATCCCCAACATCAGAAATGTTTGTTTTCCCTCTCCAGGTTAGATCAACTTCTTTTGTGTTTCATGACACGATGTTGTGAATGATGGGAAATGAATTCTGCTCATTACTCGTTCACATTGGCTGGATCCCTAGCCAAGTAGGTATGGATGCTGCTGATTGGATGTTGGCTGTCTGACATCTCGCCTCGTGATCACCAAGTCTGCATGCTGACCACTCGAACACTGCCTCCCCTTGGTTCTATGATGTCAACAAAATTTTCTGAACCTACGCAAGGGTGTTGGGGGACAGACATGTCAGGCATCCCGCCCTCCAACAGCCAATCAGCAGCGTCATGCTTATTCAGCTATGAACAAGGGATCCAGCTAGCCCACCCAGCTGTTCATCCTTCCTTTTGGGATGGTTGATAATGGGTACAGGGGAAGGTAAACTGTGGTAACCCAGATGTTGCATTGGCCCTGCATCCTGAGTTAATGGGTTCTATCCCAGCACAGGCTCAAGGGCAAACGGTAGGGATATGAGCACCCGCGGCCCACACCATATTCTCCCAACTTTACATCCATCCATTTAAGAAAGGTTAACTAATACAAGTTTATCAAATACCTGCTCCAGATGTTAACAAATGCAGCATCGGTGACTGTCACAGAGCATCCGCCACTTTCTTTTTCATATCTCCGGATGGCCAAACATACCATACTATTGTGAATTATTTACATTTGGATGATTATTTCTATAAAACTTTGGTAATGATATCAAACAGGTGTTGTGTATGTAGCTATTTACCAAGCAAATAGAAAAATCAGTAAAAATAGTAACCCATCACTTCTCAAATAGTTAAAAACGACTTTTAAGGGGAGCGGTTGGTCATAAAATGGTGAAAAAAATGTGATTTCTGGAAAAAAATTGTCCACCCTCGTATTGCCTTTGAGTGTGTGTATATGAACTATTTCATCAAAATTTGCAATAGTTTCACTTTAATGGGCATGCAATGGGCTCCCACTGCCTCAAGTGCAACCTCATGATGCATATCAATCTTTGTGTATTGTTGTTATTCAGGAAAATGTATGTAATATAATAGAACAAAATTGATATCTGGCATAACCTCCTTTCCTGCAGCCCTTGACTGCTCTATTGAAACTCAAGAAGCGCTCTAAATTTCAAATGTTGCTATTGAATATAACAAGTTTTCAGCCATAGACTCAACATAATCATCATGTATTATATATGAAAACATGGAGAATTAGAGAGAGAGAGAGAGAGAGAGAGAGAGAGAGAGAGAGAGAGAGAGAGAGAGAGAGACCGACCCATTTAGCGCGAGAATTAGGTGGATGAATGCGGTCGCGCTAAATGAATTCGCGGTAATTGAATAAAGTAACCAATATGAAAAAAATTATTTGGTGCACACGAGGGTCTGACTTTTGGGTTTGATAATTACTCAAAATAATCACTCACATAAAAAAAAAAAAACCTATGATTGGCTGAGCTCTGAAAACATGCTTGTGATTCGCTGGGAGTCTGATGACGTCATCGCCGGCGTTCGCCCGGTCAGCGGCCTCGCTGCCTTAAGGCAGTATCACACTGGCCGTTTTCTTCTAACCGTTTTGGCTACTGGCAACGCCCGTGCGCCCATCTGGGAGCGAGTTGTTGGTTCACCGTAACCTGGTGTCACACTGAGCCCATTTCTTCCCACCGCGTTGGCGGCAGCTTGGACAACCGGCAAATCCAAATTTTCCGGGTGTGCGTCACACACGGCCAAGGTCAGTTGCCCGTATCCACATCCTTCTTCTTCTTCTTCTTTTGACCTGTGACGCTTTGTATCGCTTCTTAGGTCCTCCTCCTTTCGTTCCTCTTTTCTTCTTTTTCACTTATACACACTTTTCAGTATCACAACGTAAATAAAGCACTTGCCCTGTATCAACATGGCGTCGTCTACTAAAGTAAGGGCTCTTGCGGATTGTGCCGCGCATCATGGCGGCTTGGCACAATTTTCAAAATTCAGTCGTGGTGGCTGCTCGTGCTAACTGAGGCTTTCGCGCTAATTAATTTTTTTCTTGGTAGATAGTGGCTTGCGCTAATTGCGGTTCACGCTAATTGATCTCGTGCTAAGTGGAGCCCTACTGTATGTATGTATGTATATATATATATATATATATATATATATATATATATATATATATATATATATATATATATATATATATATAAAATGGTGCACAAAAAAATTGATAATTTTGAGATGTAAGCATAAATATACAGATAAAATAACTCGTATATTGGCTAAAGCGAGCCAGGACGCAGTATGCGCGTCCTCGGATATGGTACGGGGCACACAAGGATGCAGTATACGCGTCCTTGTGTTGAAGGGATTAAAATTATTTCAAATAAATTCATGATGGAACATAGAAAAAAAAAATCCTCAAAATAGCCATGTAAAATATAGAATAGTAGTTTAATACAGTAGGTGTCCTTGAGTAACTGTTTAGGTTAACAGGCTAGGGAAGGATACAGCAACTCACCTCGAGGTAGCGGCGCACATCATTAACCTTCTGAAGAGTTTCCTTGTTGCTTGGCACCGACAGCTGCCTCTTGAAGGAGCTTCGCATCATCTCGCCAGTCTTCTCCTCTGTCCCTTCCCCTAGGAGTCCCCCCAGCTCTGAGGCACGGTTGGTCTCTAGTGCTGACTGGGAGTGTACCAGTGGAAAGCTCTGCTGCAGTGGCTCCTTGGGGGATTCCTCCTTCATTATGGTGTCAGGAAAACGCTCAGAAGACCCACCCCCACACGCTCCGCCCATGAAGTTATTGCTTCCCCACCTCTGCGGGCCCTCCCATGGTGATGGTGACAGCCTCTCAGTGCTGAAAAGTAGGCAGTGTGTCAGATTGTCAGTGTGTGTGTGTGTGTGTGTGTGTGTGTGTGTATTTACCTATTTGTAGTCTACAGGGCCCGAGCTAAGCTCTAATAGTCCCGTCTCCATATCTACATTCATCCAGCCTTTCCTTCATTTGTTGGACACTGTTCGCCTCCACCACCTCTATAAAATAGTTTAGGTTGTTTCTTGCACTTTTCTACACTATCCTTTTCATATCCCTTCTCTTCTTCTCTCCTTATTTTCACGTATTAATTTCTCGCTACCTTAAGATCTTCTTTATTCCTTCAGTTTTTATTTCTTTTCAATCTTTTCCATGCTGTCTCTTTTTTTCTTTTGCCCAAGCACATTTTTCATTAAACCAATCCTTTTATCCTTTCTCTTTAGGTTTGTATTCTGGTACAAATTTCATAACTCCTGATTTATACGTCTTCATGAAAATATCATACTTTTCTTGCACTTCACTTGTTCTCCTTAACTCATCCCAGTCCAGCTCTCCATAGTATTTCCCGAGGCTTTCCACGTCTGCCTTCCTATAGTTATACCTGTTTCTTTTATATGATTCATCCCCTTCACTTCCTTCCTTCTCTGTTACCATCTCTATTATCATGTGGTCACTCTTACCCAGGGGGCATCCATACCTTAACTGGCCTAGTTTTTTCTTTTATGTAGGGGCCCATCCTATAGATTTCCTCCACTTCCTCCTCAAGGTTTTGCAGTTCTTCATCATTTAAGTTCTTAAGTTAAGTCTTTTACCAATTTCAGTTCTTCCATTTCCCTTTTAGGTTTGTATGTTATATTCTTTTCCTTCATGCCAAATATTACTACACCTTCTTATCTGCCATATTTCTTACTAATTCTTCATTTTTCTTCAAAGCCTTAACCACCTCTTTCTCTATGTTTTCTTTGTCTTCTTTCAATTGCTGTTCGATCACTTCTTTGAGGACTACATTTGCTTTTTTTTATTTTCCACCTTCCAAGTCTTTATTTCCCCCAGTACTTCCTCTTTACCCATTTGTTCCTCCTTATTCACTATCTTCTTCAGATTCTCATTTTCCTTTCTTACCACTCCTAGTCCTTCCTTCATTGATTTTTCATATTTTGCCAATTTCTCCTTCAGCTTTTCATTTTCTTGAATCAGTTTCTTCTCATTTTCCTCTAGACTGTGTGTGTGTGTGTGTGTGTGTGTGTGTGTGTGTGCACCATAGTGAGTCATGTCCTTACCTGGCCCAGCCACCAAACTCTCTCAGCTCCCCAGCCTCAGATGGATCAGGTGAGGTACCTTCAGAGTTTAGTTCATTGAAGCTGTGGCCATGGGTCATGCTGGAGATCAGGGCAGCTGGCTCGGGCACTGACAACCTCCGATTAGAGGCACTGAGGCTCCTGATGCGGGGGTGGATGGCCTGGGTGTCAGGCTGGGTGTGGTCCAGCACGTCCAAATTTTCTGACAACTTCTCAGAGCAGGTGCTTCCACCACTAGAGTGCCTGCTTCGTGCCCCACCATGCCCCACAGATTCTGGGGTAAGTGGGCGGGTAGAAACAAGAGGATTCCTTCGGCGGGCTCTGTGTGGGAATTGTGGTAGCGCCTCACCCAGTGATCTGAGATTGAGAGATGCCCTGAAATGACATTGGAATAATGAACAAAACATCAGCAACACTCATAGTCCACACAACACAGCTGGGCACTGCAGCAGAAGCAGCAACACCACTAGACTACATACTGATGACTAAGGTCCATAGAATACAAGGTATACTAATTTCACAGTGGTGTCTCATGTCCCTCAACGACACAAGTTCTCTTCAACATATCGTGTACTCTCATTCGAGATTTTGAAATAACCACTGGATATTTAGAAAAAAAGTAGCAAAAAAAGTGTATAAACGTCTTCCTGATTTTTTTTTGTCTTCACATTGATGCAATTCCTGGAGTATTGCTCGTACTAAATTTTTAATCAGATTCAAACTCAGCAAACTTTCTTGGTTCTGGTGGTATAAGACACTTAGCAATACAGAAATATCTACATGAAAATTGCTGATAACAGGAAACCTGTGTCGAGGTAGCCTGGCGGCATGCAGAGTGTTGCTCTGTTGGCGAGGGGTGTGGAGTCACAGCTTAGCCCGCCACAGCCAAATAAGTGGACATTGTATTCTTAGGACCGTGTTGATGACAAGTGGTACAGAAAGGAAAGCAAAAACAACCACATTAAATCTAAAAATTACGAAGTGATGGAACAATCATCCAAGGTCTTTACAAGTAACCTGGAAGGTAAATAGTTATATAAATGATCCTGGTAAAGCCTCCAGAAGGTTCACCTGCAATCATACTCAACAAAACAAGACTTAAAAATCATGACAACCATCAACATACTTGAGCTGCAAATATTAAAAATACTGCTGGAGAGTAAAACAAGTGGCAGAGGTCAAAGGTCAGAAATCAAAAGGTCAAGGCTTTGATTATCTGAGCCAGCAACACACAACTGCACCACCCCAGCTTGGTTTTGCAACTTCCACTGGCAGGCACTGACACAAAAATAAACTTATTTCCCTAGATTCTTAAATTATTATCTTCTGCCATCTTCCTTCAGTTTATGGCAGGGCCCAAGATCTAGGGCCCAAGGGAGTGTGTCTGAAGGCCACCACAGACATCAGTCAACACATTTCCAGACATTCCTTGCACCACACTAGATACACTTAGTTGACCAACATCCCAAAGATAGGACCTTATCAGTCAAGAAGCACCTTTTTGTACAAGAAGAGAAGGACCTTAACCAACAACCCAGCCCTTACAGACCACCATGTAGAATACACAGTAATGAAATGAAATGCTGCTCTATTACATGTATTTATTAGTAAAGGTTACAAACACATAAGGTGTGTTAGTAAGGCTAAGTGATGCAAAAGCTACAGCATACAGGTCTTTCACCTCTATATGTAGTAAAAAAGGGGTCAAGTACAGGTAACTCGATTTACGCGAGTTTGGTTTACGTGTTTTTGAAATAACGCGGGGTCCAAAATCCAAATAAATGTTTAATTTATATGTTTTTTTCACTTATACGCGATATTTTATGGAGTGGCCACCAGATGTCTCACGCAACTGGACTCACATGGCGCCGTGGCCACACAGCTGAGCTCAGTTCTTCCCACGCGCCACATGAACAACAATACAGTACGCTGCTGCGCTACTCAACAGCAGGGGTGGGCAGGTACCGGTACCAGTACCGGTACTAACGGTATCAGCTATACGGTACGGTACCGGTACCAATACTAGCCAGTCGTTCATGGTGTCCCTCATTTCTTCCTCACACGAGTGAGGCCGAGACTGGGTGCCTGAGTGGATACCTCGGTGATATGGATATTCTCTCTCTCTCTCTCTCTCTCTCCACTGAATGATGTGAATATTTACTTTTCGATAGAAACCTACCTCTTGTTTGATTTACATTGTTTTTGATTTATGCGACCTCTTCAAGGACACAATACTTGCATAAATCGAGAGTTACCTGTACTTATTAATGTTAGACAATAAGATCATGTAACCTGGGGAGTTAAAAGGATTGCTTTCCCCTCACAAAGAAGGTTCATTGGGATAGATGAATCTAACACCTTCCTAGTTATGAGAAGGGGAATTTTTCAAAAGGACATCTGGCCCCCGCTATATTTTGTCAAGTCACATATGCATTACAAAACCCTCAAAGCCAGCTAAATGCTCTTCAGTCAAGGCTCAACACACTTTGTAACACTCAAGAATGCATGTCTCTCTTTCCATCAACATGTACATAAATTAGGCCTGTCACCTTAAAACTAACACTCAAGAATGCATGTCCATCTCTTTCCATCAACATATACATAAATAAGGCCTGTCACCTTATATAGTAACAACAAACAAAATGCATTTTTCTCACAAAGAATCTCCATTCACATGAACTGTCCCTCTATAGACCAGACATCAGCTGGTGCTATGTTACCAATTCAACTGTCTGGCACCATATATTGCACCGTATACCCTAAACAATCTTGTGATAATACTGTTTGACTGAGCTGCAAATGATGATGAAAGACATTATTGACTGAGGTACAAATGATGATGAAAGAGACATTATTCTTGCTTGTATGTTAATTCATACCATTACAATATAATAATTTCATAAAGTTAACCTATATTACCACAGCTGAAAGACATTGTCATTGGCTTTTATAATCCTTTGAGATCAAAGTGAAAGACAAAGCTAGGTGATACATGCACGAGGCAAGCAGTCCCCAAGCAGTAATCAATTAGGCAATAGCATTACATCACACACTTTCATAAGATTTTTAAACACACACACACACACCTCAATAATCAAATTTCAATTTAGTTTTCACTCATTCATGCTAACAAATCAACATAGAAACAATTAACATGTTCCATTCTCTAAGATTAATCACAACAGAGAAACACTAACACTTTCCACTGTCTAAGATTAATCAAAACCATTAGTAGCATGAAGCCTCATCACTTTAGGGTTATAGTTGATGCATTTAGGGAAAAATTATAGCAATGATTTCCTGCTGCCAATTGTGCAGGATGTCGGATAGGGAGGATTTGTGCTTGTCACCACCTCAAAGTTTTTGGCAAATGAAAATAATTTTCTTCATCTGGGCTGATGCAGAATTAATATTTATATCTACCAAAACCATAACTTGCAATGATGTACTTTGTTTGTCACCTTAAAACAGAGCTACAACACCAAACTCAATAATCAGTCTCCCCCCCACCAGGGGTCAGGATGTGCTGGTGACAGCCATGCATTTGTGCAGCAAATTTAGAATATTAATTCATTCTTTTGGCATGCTAATCTTAACTGTATCATGTTTCCTTGTATAAAAACTTTGTAATTCAACATTTTCTTCTTAATAAAAAGGTCCACTAACTATTTTCTGGTGTATAGTAAACTTTTAAGTAACTATGTAGTAGAAAGGATTAAAATTATTTGCCCTACACACTTAACACATTTGTGCCCTCAAACTTAAACACATATGATCGTAGTAAGCTAACCAAGCCTTATACACACTGATCACTTATCACTTTAACATGCATAGTAAATAACTAACCTAAGACACATTTCAGAGTCAATATTTCCACAGAAACCCTGAACTCCCAGTAAGTGGATATCCAGCACTTTACACCTAAAAGACAATCAGGGTTGCTTTATTGTATGCAGTTTTTAAGATAAATAAAAAAGCAATTTCATTTAATTATTTGCAGTAAACTGCTTGTATGCATTCCATATCAGTTATGAAGTTCATTACTTTAACATCAAATGATTACAGTTAAACCCCTTTAAGTCTGTGTTGTAGAAAAGTTGGCACTGTAACAATATTAAAAGAAAATAAACTGCTGGTAAAGTTGGAAAAATTACTCTTAAGTTGGCAATGTGTTACCTCTCAGAGACTTAAACTTGGCATGGCAGTATGGCAGTATGGCACTTACAAAACAGGTCATTAAAAAGAAGTCTGAAGTGGGCAATATGCCATCAATAGGAGACCCAAAAGCCACTTTCAGATGCATCAACTTTTCGATCGCCACCGTGGATGGCACAACATCGTGCATTCCAGGGACAGTATGTACACATCGTAGTACTCATCCTTTAAATGTTGAGAGACCAGTTGTTGGGTCTTTCAACACCTCTATATCATAAAAAAAGGTTTGACTTTTGCTTGGATTACACCAATGTAAACATGGCAAACATTTCTTACTTAGTTTTAATTATTCATTTTATTTATCTAAACTATCTTGGGGGAGCTATTTCCAATAGGGGCAAGACCTCTGCCCCAATTGTGCTGACTTAAAGAGGTTTAAATAATTACAATTTCAATTCAGTTATCTGATATATGTACTGCATAGACAATCAATTGTACTATAGAATATACCTAATGCCACTATGATTTTCTCTTTCTCTCTCTCTCTCTGCCATGACCTGCAGTCTTGCACGTCATTTTTCAGCACATCACATTTCTTGTAATTAACACTTCAAGATGAAACACAGCCATGACACTCCTTACATCCATAACACACGAGACACAAACCCTCATGCAAAAGCCAGAAATACCATGAAAAGATCTTGAGATGCAACATAACCACAGGCTTTTATCCTTTTCTGTAACTAAAGCTTGCAATGGCCGCCTCAATAAGGAAAGCTCTGAGTGACTTTCTCTCATTATGCCTTATCACACCATTGTACTCCATTGAAAGACTTGGGTTACTGCCATACTGCTGTTTTTCTGGTGCAGTAGTTGGCGTGAAAGACAGTGATGCGGTGTTGTGGCAGTGAGGTGAGGTGGATGAAGAGGTGAGGGAGGTGGATGGATGATTGGATGGTAGGCAAGAGGGAAACTAAGGCAGTGTGTGACCTCATCCCTGTCTAAGCAAACATCTCGTGAATGACGGTGTCAAGCAACACCTGTTCTGCCTCCTCCTTGGTGTCAAGTTCCTTACCTGGCTCCCTCCTGGTCAGTGTGTGGAAGGAAAGAAAGACATATGAGTTATGTAAGTCATGCTCTGACTTAAACTTAGTTATAAGTACGATGAGGCATTCCATTCATGCTCGAACTTTCTATTGCAAAAGTTAATTCACACTTTTATTCATTTCACTGGCAAACTCTGAAACACCCTTTTGTCATGGTACCTATTGATCACAGAAACCCAGGTCAAGGGAAAAAATACATCCAATCTAACACTGAATACTAAGGTTTTATGCCACAGTAAAAACACTGAAGGCACCAAGATCTGATGCTGGCATTCACTAAGTCCCCTACTGATCCTTCTCTTTAGTAATGAAAATGACATAGAGAAGGAATTTGAATTGACCAATTAAGAGAAGAAACATAACCCACTATGCATCTTAGCAAACACACTCACCATCATCATCCATACTACCAAACACCATCATGGAAGAAAAGAGAGGACCATCAAGATTATAATACGGACCATCAAGATTATAATACAAGTACAGTAAAAGTCCAATAAACCTGGATAAACCAAATATTCTAATAATCCAAATTTTCTAGTGGCTGAAAAAAAAAAAAAAAAAAAAAAAAAAAAAAAAAAAAAAATCAGGTGCCCAATGTGCTGAACAGCACCAAGCGATGGCTGAGTGGTCAGTGTGCTGGCGTGGCATTCAAGAAGATGCAGGTTCACGTCCCGCCCACCGCAAAAACAAGCTGGCAATTTTTCAGTCATCGCCGAGTGGCCTAAGACTACCCACATGCTGTCCAGAAGACCATCCATTAACCCAGACTTTAGATTCACTCGAAAAGAGGATCAACGATGAGCTCCAGGGGGCAGCATGAGCCAAGCATGATGGTGCCACTATAAACAACAGATCAAGTGAAAATACAGAGTACTCAGGCAGCCTTGACTTAACTCCATGATTGCTGGAAGGCTTTGCCTTTCCAATGGCACCTCCATGCTGCTCAGCAATTTCATAAACCTGCTTTACTTTATAGTTCCTTTATTGGTACCTCTTGATTTACTCTCTTTAAATGGATTTACCTTACTGCTACTCAGCACTTTTATGTATTACTGACAAGTAGTAATAAAATGTGCCATGCCTTTCTTTCCTGATTACGTGAATGTTACGTTTTCGGGGCCCCTCCCAATGATCCGAAGAATTTGATAATCCGTATGACCTTCGGTCCACTGCCATTTGGATTACTGAACTTTTACTGTATACTGAAAGGTAAACTAGAGGATGAGATGCCTACATATTTTTCAGGTTCCGTGGGTTGAAGAAGAAGTGGCGATCAAATGCTCTCTGGACAAACTCACAAGCCTGTTTGTTCCCTTCCTGGCTGAAGTTCATACGGACGCGCCTGGAAACCTGCAGAGAGAGAGGCGTGAAATAAGATGATGCAACAACATGTAAAAGGGGAGTGGCAGGAGGAAGATAAGAGTATATATGTTGGGGGAGAAAAGTGAATTATGATGTAAGTGGAAGCCTGTAATGAGAGAAAGAAGCTGAGGTATTACAGATAAAAGTTCAGCAAAAGGATGATAGAAAATGTGCTGAGGAGGAAAGTCATCAAAGAAGAAACTTACCAAATGAGCATCAAACATCATAGCACTGCAATTTGTAAGGAGGAGAGTGTGATATGAGATGAAAGGATGCAATGACATGTGTAAAAATTGTGCAGGAGAAATTAAGTGTAAAAAATAAGTAGATTAATCGTGTCGCCTTAAAAAAAGCTTTTGGCAGGATCTGGCAAAGATTGTTGACTTCCAAACTATCCTACTATGGATTCAATCCCTCTCTTGGTACATTCCCTTCAAGCCAAATTATTTCAGCTGTGGTGTATGGTCACTGATCTGCCCTTGAACCCATCAAATGGTGTTCTTTAGGGCTCTTTTCTACTTACCACTCTTTCTATTGTTCAATAACAATTTTTTTTCAAAACCAAACTGTTCTAACTACCCCTATGCTGATGACTATCCTGTATTACTTAAAATTATTTTACACAACTCTCCCAACAGGAATTACACAACTTTAGGCTGGATACTCCAGAATGCTTAATCTCTGACCCTACCAACTTTTCTGAATGGGGCAGAAGACTCAATTTTTCCACCTGACAACTCTACACAATCTTTCAAACACCTATCCCCTCCTCTTCAATAACACTCAGATGTTCCCTTCTACATGAAATAATCTCGGTCTATCCTTAACTCAAAACCTGAACTGGAAAATTCATATCTCATCTCTCCCTAAATCAGTTTCCCCAGGGTTAGGCATTCTGCATTGTCTACATCAATTTTTTTTTCCCTGTTGCCAAACTCAGGGGTTCCTTTGAGCAAGTCTCCATGAAGATCCCCTTCCCATCCCAAGCACCTTATCCATCAACTTGCTCAAGCCACGAACTCTGTGGGTATCCCTTTGGCCTTCTCCACTTGGGACTGTCTCTTACAGAAAAAAACCTGTGGGCTGGGTCAACTACAGAAAAAAACCTGTGGGCTGGGTCAACTACTGGGCAGAGTGCAACTGCACAATGTCCATACAGCCAGAGTTGCCATTCATGGACTATGCAAGTATTAGGCCTTGATCCAGTCTCATGGAGTAACTGCCAGTTTGACACAAACTCATTCCAGTGATATCCCATGACTCTGCATAAGTACTTATTACCAAAGGCATCAATCCACCTCTTCAAGTTACTATTCAGTGTCCATGTCTCACAGCCACTGAATAAGACAAGGAACAGAAGAGACTTGAAGAGATGTTAATTTCTGTTCTGCACAGGTATTAACAATGCCATATGCTCATCTGAGCAACTCCATGACACCATGGGCCAAGCCAATCAGCTTAAGACTTCTTGACGAGACCTGCCATTATTCTGCACTACACTGCCGAGGCATGTAAAATTCTCCAAAATATTCCTCTCCCAGATGATATCCATACAGAAAGGCCTTGCCTGACTGTGCATTGAGTGGGAATCTCATGTGCCCTTTTGGACAGAGTAGTCAAAAACTTTTTGCCTCATCAGCTTCCCTCTTTCTGACAATCTTTTACCTGTTAAATTCCAATAAAATGTTGCCTCTCTATCTTCAATAAGTATTTTCACACTAACTGCTTTTTTGAACTTGTTAACTGCATGCCTCCACAACTCCTGCTGCTTTACTGCACAAAACTTTCTACTCTGGCTCATCCATTACTATCCCCATCCCTTAACCCTTAAACAACAGCCATAGTTAATTTAATCAAACACATTTGGGTCCGCACAGATGGCCATCGTTTATTTAATCAGACTCTTTCGCTCAACTAATTTGAATGTTTAGCTCAAATTTGGTGGGTTCTGTGACTTTCCAAGTTGTCTGCCAGCATATCTGACCCACATGAATTTGAAATAAGATCATTAGTCCTCACTGAGCAGCCCTGGAGCCCTACAAAAAAAGAAAACGGGGAAACAGGGAAAACGAGAGAGAGAGAGAGAGAGAGAGAGAGATACCTTCTTCATGAGGGTCTCTAGCTCTGTGTTGCAGGCATCCTTCATGAACACCTCACAGATGGCCTCGACCAGCCAGGAGCCACGTTCGGGGTGACGGAACGACACAAAACCTGGTGGATGGAGAAGAACAGATGCCTTCCTTAGTGTGTTTGGGGGTGGGGGCATGGAGGTTGATTAAGCCTTATCAAAATATCAGTAGGAGGAAAATCTGTGAAGAAAGGGGATGTGTTAAAAAAAAGGGGAAAAGAGTTAAAAGGAGAAGGGGTAGACAGATATAAAAGAGGGAATAGATAAGCAGGGGAAAATGTAAAAATAAAGAAAAGGCAAAGGAAAATCAGAGGGAATGTTAGAGGAACCAGTTATGGAAAGTGTCAGAAGGATGGGATACAGAATAGATGTAAATGAGGGAACAGAATAGAAGAAACTGTTAAACATGTTATACTATTGTAAAAAGAGTTAAAGAGATTGAGGCATTGTACTAATAGCAGAAAAAATTGTAAGATTGGTAGACAGAGAAGTCAGTGGTAAATGTGGCCTGGTAAATCCTCACCTCTGACAGTTGAGTAGACAATGTACATGTCAGTGAAGGTTGGGTCCCTCAGCACCTCCCCAAAACTGGAAGAGTCTGTCTCTGCATTCAGTCCAGAGTTGGCCACCAGGCGCGGGGCAGCATCAACCCCAATGTCAGGTCCAGTGCCCCTGACAGAGAGGAGGATGAGATAGAGTGGGAGTGGGTGGAGTGCAAACTAGAGCTGCCAACATTGCAGGAAAGAAGAGAAAGTGAGGCAACTTAATTATGGTATTCATACTAATAATGACCTGGAGCAGGCAGACTGGAAAGAGTTGGAGTTAAGATACTGGAAGGACAAGGGACATGAATGGAAACTGAAGAAAACATGATGCAAAAGGAATGTAAAAAACTTTGGCCTCCCAAATAAAATCATTGATCCTTGGAATGGTCTCAATGCAGAGATAGTTATAGCTATGAACAGCCATGAACTGAAAGAAAATGTGGATAAAATTAGATATGAAGACAGGAGAATATAAGCTCAATTAAAATCCTGTAGACAAATTGGCAAGCACTCACACATCTGGTGGGCTAATCATAAACCCTAGAAAGCTACAGAAAGTGCTTGAAAAAAATGATGACAATCTCCCATCTGTAGATACCATTTCCCACCTAGATATTGATATCCTCACTCAACTTGTCTCTACAAAGCACACAATATCTGGCTCACTTTTCCTTAAAAGCTGTGTAGCATCAATATACTTGAAACATTGTGATAACAAGGGAGTGAAGTCGGAAAAAGTAATTATTTTCCACGGGTCGCAACAAATAAGCGCTTTTAAATATATTTCAATACCTCGAGTTTGGCGATCCTCAAGTTTAGCACCATACCTTCGGAATGAAGCAAGCACGAAACTTGAGAGGGTACTGTATATATATATATATATATATATATATATATATATATATATATATATATATATATATATATATATATATATATATATATATGATATGGTAGATGGAATAAACAGTTATGCAAGTCTGTTAGCAGATGATGCAAAGATCATCAGGAGAAATGAAGCTGAAGAGGATTATGCAATGCAGTGGTAAGATCTAGGCATGATTTACAAATGGAGCCAGGAGTGGGAAATTCAATTCAATGCAAAAATAGGCAAAATATTGGAAATAGGTAAACGTTCAAGGAGGGAGTCATGTAATAACTCAATGTCTGTACTTAATTTCCCATATGCATATCAGAACTAGGGGAAGACAACACACACACACACACACACATACACACCTGCAGAACTGAAAAATGAATATCTTAGGCTTTCCCTTGAGGGTCGGACAATGCCGGTTATTGAAGTCCTCAACGATGTTATGTACGGTAAGGTGCTGGTTATCGGAGGTGAAGAAGGAGGTGTCATCTCGGCCATGGCTCATGAACACCACAACGCAGGAGTCCACTCTCTCAAGCTCCTCCGAGCTACGGAATTTCCTTAGCTCCTGTATGGTTTCCTGTTGGTGGGGCATGCGAGGGTTGAGTAGTTAGAGGTGGAGGTCTGTTGTGGTGGGGACTGGGAGCTGGGTGCTGACTGGGGAAATGAGTGGGTGATGGAGGTGGTGGGGGTGGTGAGCAGCATGGATAGGGAATGAAAGCAAAGGAATTTAGAGTGTACGAGTGGGTGGTGGTACAGGTAACTCTCGATTTACGCGAGTATTGTGTCATTGAAGAGGTCGCGTAAATCAAAAACAATGTAAATCAAACAAGAGGTAGGTTTCTATCAAAAGATAAATATTCACTTCATTCAGTGGAGAGAGAGAGAGAGAAAGAGAGAGAGAGAAAGAGAGAGACAGAATATCCATATCACCGAGATATCCACTCAGGCACTCAGTCTCAGCCTCACTCGTGTGAGGAAGAAATGAAGGACACCATGAGCGACTGGCTAGTATTGGTACCGGTGCCGAGCAGTCTGGTACCGATACTGTACTGTATAGCTGGTACCGTTAGTACCGGTACCAGCCCACCCCTATTGTTGAGTAGCGTGGCAGCGTGGGTGGGTGTTCAAGTGGCGAATGGGAAGAACTGAGCTCAGCTGCGTGGCCATGGCGCCTTGTGAGTCCAGTTGCATGAGACATCTGGTGGCCACTCCATAAAATATCGCGTACAAGTGAAAAAAAAAACGTGTAAATTAAACATTAATTTGGATTTTGGACCCCGCGTTATTTCAAAAACGCATAAATCGAGTTACCTGTAGTAGAGGAGCTATTTTAAAAGTTTGGTGATGTATTTGACTAGAAATATGCTGTGTGTGTGTGTATTTACCTATTTATAGTCTACCAGGCCCAAGCTAAGCTCTAATAGTCCTGTCTCCATAAATACATTCATCCAGCCCTTCCTTCATTTGTTGGACACTGCTTGCCTCCACCACCTCTTCCTACAAGCTGTTCCATGTGTTAACTCTTCCATGTGGAAAACTATACTTTTTTGTCACTCAAACAGGTTCCTTTATTAAGTTTCTTCCAATGTCCTCTCAGCCCCTGGGTTCTCACAGTTAAGAAGAAATCATCTCTATCCACCTCATCAAACTTATTTACCAACTTATACAGCGTGATCAGATCTCTTCTCTCTTTTCTTTGTTCCAGTGTCGTCAAGTCCATCTTTAATCTGTCTTCATGTCATATTCGAAAGTTCTGGGACCATTTTAGTTGTCATTCTCTGTATCCTTTCCATCTTTCTGATATCCTTTTTATGAGGTGCCCACACAACTGCAGCATATTCAAGCTTTGGTCTTATCAGTGTTGTAATTATTTTCTTCATCAGTTCTTTGTCCATAAAATGGATTAATACCCTTATATTTTACATGTGCGTGCATGTGTAATTCACCACCACGGCCTGATCACGGTGTGTGTGTGTGTGTGTGTGTGTGTGTGTGTGTGTGTGTGTGTGAGCATTTGTGTTTATTAAAACTGGAAAATTTTAACCCCTTCAACACGAGGACGCGTATACTGCGTCCTTGTGTGCCCCACACCATATCCAAGGACACGCATACTGTGTCCTGGCTCGCTTTAGCCAATATACGAGTTATTTTATCTCTATATTTATGCTTACATCTCAAAATTATCAATTAATTTATGTTTCTTTATGTGCACCATTTAATTCTGCATGTTTTCATATATAATACATGATGATTATGTTGAGTTTATGGCTGAAAACTTGTTATATTCAATAGCAACATTTGAAATTTGGCACGCACGGCGAGCCCGGATGCGGCGCAGGGCGCTGTTTTTGGCCCGGCCGTAGTGAAGGGGTTAAGGAGATAGTGTACATGTGTGTGACAGGCATGTAGCCTGATGTGGATAGTAAGAAGATGTGTCTTTAGAAAGCATGCTAAACTACTCTTTATTGACAATTGAGACAAAAAAGGCCTGTAGCATCCCCTTGCCCCCTGCATATATATATATATATATATATATATATATATATATATATATATATATATATATATATATATATATATATATATATATATATATATATGTGTGTACCTCACCAGGAGTGGCTTATCCCCATGTTATATTCTCATTTGCATTCAAATTTACATTACTTCTTTATTCATATAGGCAGGAGTGTCTTCTCAAACCAAATCATCCCAGGGATAATGGAAATAGACAGAAATTAACTATTCTAATGTGAATAATAATAACTCAAATTTGTAAGAATATGAATATGAACACAAATACAAGGAAATTATAAGCCAATAGATTTTCTTTTGTCTGCTCTTCTATGTTTCCTCCTCTCCACCCCTGCACCACTCACCCATTTGGTCATGTTGATGTGTGTGGATGTCCTGTAGCCCATCTGGGCGAAGAGGAGCATGAGATTCTTTACGTCAATCTCTGACCCTCCCCGAGTTTCATGCTGCTGGTCATTGAAATCCTTATAGTTGGCCAGGAAGACAAGGCCGCGGGGCTCGGACTCATTCTTGTAGACCTGAAGGGGTGGAAACAAAGGTTGAGGAGGTGAACGGATAGGAGTAGGAGAAAATATAGAAAGGTGAGAGAAGGATGAGGTAGATATAATTAAGAATAAGAGGACAATGTACAGAGGAAATGGAGGGCAAGATAATCAAAAGGAGAGGGAGTGGACAAGATAGAGATGAGGAGGCAGTGGAGGACAAGGTAGAGAGGAGGAAGAGAAAAGGCTGACAGGGAGATGAAGAGGACACAGTATGGGCAAGGAGAAAAATAAATAGGAGAATGATGATGATGAGGAGGAAGGGATGGAGAAGGAATAAGATAAATGAAGAGAGGGGCGGAGAAAGAAGAGTAAGTGAATGGATAGGAGGAGGAGAAAGCAGAGGAAAAATAGTTTGTAAGGGCTGTTTTGGAGTTTTATGTGTGTTGCTCTGTCTACTACTACATCTGCATCTACTTCTCTTACTCTCACCTCGTTTGGTCTGTACTGCTTGCCGCCAATCTCTCGCGAGGGGACAACGTGGATTTCCAGGGGGCCTCTGGGTGATGGAGGAAGGGACGTAGGGGTGTCTGGGAGGGTAGCAGTGATGGTAGGGGTGTCTGGGAGGGCAGCACCAATGGTAGTGGTGTCAGTTATATCCGTTGTTTCATCTTCATTGTTGTTGGCAGTGAGTCCGTTGTTGTTTCTGTTGTTGTTAGTGATGTCCTGGCCTGGTTTAGGGAGGGTTGGTAGCTGGTCGAAGGGAAAGTTTGTGCCCTCTGCCCCCCCTGTCCACTCCTGGGGCTGCTGGTGGTGGTAGGGAGTGAACTTCAGGTTTGGGAAGGTACAGATGTCTTCACTGTGGGTGGAAGCAAGAAGCGGTGAGTCAGGGCAAGTGACGTGGAAGGTAATGGCCAGTTCCACACACGCATATCTGCACTATATTTTCTGGTGTCAAAGGTGTGCTGGTTAACATGACATCTTAAATTTGTCTATTTGGGTCTTACAAGGCTTTTTTATGGAGAAGACTTGGATCTTTTAAGCCAGAAAAGACAACACATGCACATGACAAATCATTTCAAAAAGCATTAACTTAGTATCCGATACATAAAGGTAACACATATAAAAAGACATGAGAGAGGTCTGTCAATAAAAAAATGTGAAGAAAAATAGAAAAGAAACAACAAATAGGAATAGATCAGTAGGGAAGCTGTCACTACCACATCAATCACAACCGCCATTACCCAGGGCCGAGGGGGGAGTGTGCGCCACTGGGGTCCAGGTGCCTCACCAGCTTGCCCATCCCCTGCTCCTCCAGAATCTCCAGGAAGACACTCAAGTTCCTGCCACTGCTGCCGTCATCGCCACCAATACAGCTGGCCGTCACCAACTCATACACCAGTCGCCTCACTTGCTCCGTCTTTGTGTTCAAACTCTAGTGGTGGTGGAAAAGAGGATGGGAGGTTGGATGGAGGAAAAGTTAGGCACCTGCACTTTTCAACTCCCTTTTTAATGACTGTCTTCAACCTCTTAAACTTCAGAGTAATGTTGTTTCACTTATTATTTATCAAAGTTTTTATGATAACTGCTCTGATGAATTAGATACAGTAACTGAATGCCTCTACCCTTCCTGCAAGCTCGCCGTACAAGACTCTCCACTCATCCTAATGCATGTTAACCATTATGTTAATTCTTCCATCTCTTTCACTTGTAAACTCTGCAACCCTCTTCCTTAGTCTGCATTTCCAAATTTCTGAACTTTAACTCTTTGAAGTTTCAAGACACCTACATAACCAAAAGATGTCATTTGGCATCTTCCTACATATACTTTTCATTGGGGTATCATGTTTCAGGCATTTTTATAACTTTTTGTTTTTGCTTCTGGCCTGCCTGCTGTGCCAAAATAAAAAAGTATCATTAAACACATTTAGCGTTTCCCAGCCTCTCTCATGATGCTGGTTTCATTGCTACTTCAAGATGTATGCACAGACCTGCTGTCATATTGGCTCTGGACAGTAACTCAACAGAGGCCAGAGAAGGGCGGAGCGGAGAATTCAACTCATTAAAAAACATCATCATCATCTCATACATGCCTACTCCTAGGAGCTCCCACCAGGGGATGGCCACGGCAGAAAAGTTTCCAACTTTCTCTATCCAGACACTCCCTCCTTGCCTGCTCAAAGTTTCTCAAACTTTACTGCCCATATCCCTATAATTCTTTTCCCTCTCACCATCCCTTCCCTCTCCTGCTGTACTCATTCCATCAACATCTTTCCTCTCCCCTTTCCCTTTCATCAATCATTCTTTACCATCCCTTCCTTCCCTCCATCACCATTCCTTTCCTCTCTTTTAACCCGGTAGCAGCGGGGATCATGTTTCTTAATGGTCCCTCCAAGCGAGAAAAATGAGAAAAAATCACCCCTCACACAAACCATTTCATAATATATATCAAAGCATTTGTGATCAGATTATGTATCATCTATTTTGGGGGGTTTATATCATGGCACAAATTTGGCCTGTCGCTGCTACACAGTAAAGCCACAAATTTGGCCCGTCGCTGCTACCGGGTTAACCCCACCTTTTCAACCCTTGTTCTTTTCTCTCATCCCTTCCCTCTACTGCCAACCATTTCTTTCCACCTTTCCACTATCTTCTTTTTTTTTTTCCTTTCCCATCTCCCCTTCTCTTCCCTCTCTTAAAATTCTCCCATCAACCATTTTGCTCCCTCTAACGGTCTAACCCCATTCCTCCTCCATCCCAAAGTAGTTTATTGACCATACTTGTCGGTAGTTTAGATAAATACAAACAAATGGACTAAGAAAACATTTGACAAAAATAGTATAAATAAGCTAAAAACAATGAATGTTCTAGGGGATCATCAATGCCTGTTACCAAAATGTTGTAAGAAATAAATAAAAATAAGGCAAGAGACATCTCAGAACTTACCTTCAGCTGGGCCACTTGAGCCTCAGTAAGCAGCCCCTTCTGGTGGAGACCGTAGATCACATCCCTTGTGCGTTGCTGCTTCACCACCTCCGTTGCTATTAACTCCACCTGCTCCCTCACAGCTTTCCACCCCTCCACACTCATGGTGGCGGCCCTGTGGATGAGGAAGGGGAAGGATATGGATTAGTGTAGGATGGAGATAGGGAAGGGAGGAAAAAATGGCACCAGAAAAAATGGCACTGGAAATCCTGGCATATTCTTCAGCATATGAGAAAATGGCACAGTAAGAATCAGTTTCTTAAAATATGTTAAAATGTTAACTATTCTTTTTTAAGATTTCTTTATTTGTTTATTTTATATATTTTGCTTAAGATTTCCAACGAATGTTGTAGCCAGCTCCCTGTAGAGACTCCTCAATAGATTTACAACCAGCCCAGCAGTCTAGACAGATTCTTCATCCATGCCTGTAGATTCTTGTATACCCTTTTCCAGCGTTTCTTGGGAGGTTCAACACGAGATTCTTGCAGGATCTGAGTAGCTACAACAGCACGATCAGCTTGAATCCACTGGATTGCATTCCATATCATTGGCAATGCTAGTGGAGGCTGCCACTAGATGGATGTAAAAAGAGTCATCACATTTTGTATACAGTAATACCTCGGTCTACGAGTGACTTAGTTTACGAGTGTTTTGATTTACGAGCAAAAGAAAATCACTAAAAATGCCTTGGTTTACGAGCGGTGATTTGGTGTATGAACATCTTGTTTGTATGAGTCGAAGACATGAGTGTGGGTTCCCTTTGTTCACCGCAAGACAAGACAAGCTTCACACCAAGTTGCCAGTTCTCACCAGTAACCACTGTGGCCCACCGTCACTACACATGACGTAACAGGTTACACTACCGGGGGTGTCGAAATTAATGATTTTATTAAATTAAAACTAATCCCTAACAGAGGGTCTTAACCTCCCTTGACCCCCCGCACCAGCTATGGGGGGCTTCGCACCCATTGACCCCCCTACATTTAAGAGAACAAAAAAAAAGGTATTGCAGAAACAAGTGATTTAAGACAAAAATGGTACTAAGAAACTTTGAAGAGTATGTTGAGATCTATCAGAAAAAAGTAGCATTGACCATTTAAATAAAGTTAGTGAAAGACTGGATTAACACCTAATAATACAATAAAAGAATACAGGAAAACGAGAATATTCAGCTTTCCACGTATAATAATAACTAGATAGAATTTAATACAGAAAGAAGTACTATGCCAAGATCATTCACAAATTAAATGAGCAGAATTATGATAAAATAGCTTCAGTAGATGGGTCACCACGAGCTTGACTCGGTCCCGTAAGAATACAATTAGACAAGAACACACGCACTAGACTTAATCCCTCCTTTGTGTACATTTTCTATGACACACACACACACACACACACACACACACACACACAGGTCGTATCCTAGTAGCTCAAACCAGCAACACTTCCATGCCGAGAACGTTGTCAGTTGCGAAATACGAACTGCAAGTCTGCCACACATCCACCAGCTTCCCTTCCCCTCAGCAGAACCCGCAACTCTGGGTGGACTGTGGCTTATATAGGTAATACGTAGGTCCAAGAACTCCCGCCCACCTGTGTTCAGGCCGCCCCGGTGCTCAGGCCAGCCGCTACAGCATAAGGAAAGACAATGTTGAGATCCACACCTCCCTGGGCCGCCGAAACGTCAAATGTGGCCCTGACTCACTGGCCTCGGTCTGGGTCTCGGCGCCTCGCTTGTGCCTCAACACACTATTGTCGTACTTCACATTTTTACCGTTAAGTGCCGTAATTAGAGAATCTGTGCAAGATGGACCGCACACACACAGACAGCTGTTTTGGTAATTTCTAGTCTAGGTTAACTTCTTTTCGCTACACCGCCCAAGAGAGTTTTAACAGTGATGGATTCTGCTTTCGGTGCTCTCTCTCTCTCTCTCTCTCTCTCTCTCTCTCTCTCTCTCTCTCTCTCTCGTATACAGGTAAGCCATTTCCGTGTTAACAAGAAAAGTAACAGTATAGAAAGCCACAAGCGTATGAGTCATGTCCCCCTACCTGAACTATCGATGGTAACTTGTCAGATCTTGAAGGGCATCAATATATATGTGTGCAGGGCATCAGTCAAGGGGATAGACCAGTCATGCACCTGACTGCTGAGCGCGGCTGCCTGTCGAGTGCCTATATATAAGCTTGCCTGCAGCTGCAATGAATGGTTGCACGTTATATTTACTAACAGTATATAATCTTATCTACAATTTGCACAGTGATTTGATTGTTTGGCTTATTGGTCATTATCAGCGCCTCACAACCATATATCCGCTCGTTGCTAAATCTTGACAGGCTGACGATATAATTAAGTTAGTTACGTGAACACACACACGCGCGTGCTCACGTCTTATATTAGCTCTTGCCAGATAAGAAAGACCTGTCCCAACATTTATTCTAGTAAACTCCACAGTATTGTAGACCGACGGCTATCATCGTACTTCTGGCTGCATCTCATGGGTCTTCATAATTTTTCAGCCTTGGAAGGTCTTTGTTAAGTTAGTTTGCTCTTCAGCCTGCTATTTTCTCGACCAGCGTGCGTGTCAATGATGTTGCGTCCACTTCCTGCCAATAAACAAGTCCGGGTGACTATAAAGAAGCCACCCTCTCTGCATGCTACTTGTTATTGCTGTTCATCCTCCGGCGGCAACGACCGGGCACGACCTTGGGCGCCGCTGGGGGGGTATTTCCTGCCTTGAATGCTATATTATTGAGGCGGCAACGTCCTCTATAATGGCACCATTATATATATACGTCAAATGCTACATCGTATATAGGAACTATGTAATCAGCTGAACTTTTGAAACCCACAAATCTTTCTTTCAGCACTATTACAATTAAATTAGTCGATGCATGCACGTTACTTCCTGGTATTTTTGCAACAGTAACAACAGTCAATCATCATTCATTATAAGCTATCGCAATTAAGTCAGTCAGGCCCATAACCTTACAGAGGACAATTAATGAGGATAATGATAATTTATATATACGTCCTCATCCGGCCTCCTCTTCCTTTTCCTTTTCTTCTTAAAATTCTCCTCCTCCTCGTGCGATACCCCCCCCCCCCTTCCGTAATAAAGAACCTAATTAGCTCTATATTTCAAGCATAACCAGGATCCATAACACTTATTACTGAAGCATCTGCCACATACCTTTTATCAATGCAAAACAACATCTCCCAACACCACGTGGCGGGCTTGTCCATCCCTCGCGCCTCACTTCCTTCAACGCTCGCTAACCAACACACAGCATGGACACTATACTTCCCCTCGTGGCCGTCCTTCCGCTACTGTGCAGGCGGCTGTGCTCTCTCATGCCGGAAATAAGTATGCGCCATGAATTATCTTAACTGCGTGTCACCTTCAATGCTGCCGCCCGTTTCTCCCCCATGCTCAATCATCTGTCCATTCACTATTACTTCAACTTCGCTACATCTATCCACCCCCTTCCATTCCCCAACCCACCAGTCCATCCACTATATATCCACTCCTTTATTCACCAAGCCTTTTTCTATACCATATTAACCCCCACCCCTTTCCTCATCCATTATTATATCCACTACAATATTCACATTTACCAACCCACCAGTCCTACATATCCCTTCCCTTATTCACCAGTTTCTCTATATAAAATTAACCTGCATTATTTTCCTTATATATCTATTATTATATATCCACTTCATTATTTCCATTTACCAACCCGGGGGCGGCCATCAGCCTATCCACATATCTACATCCCTTTCCTTATTCACCAACCCTTTTTCCATACCAAATTAACCCCTATCCCTTTCCTCATTCATTATTTTATCCACCATTGTTCCCATTCACCAATCCATCAGTCTATCCACAGACATCCCTTATTCACCAACACTTTATCTATTCCAAATTAACCCCCATTCCTTTCCTTATCTGTTATTATCCACCACATTAGAAGCTTTTCACATTTCTACCCTTCCCTCACTCACCAACCATTTCTTTGTATCACTTTAACCCCCATTCCACCCCTTCCCTATCCAGTTTTTCACAAGGTTTCCCTTATACACCAATCCATTCACCTCTCCACGATCTTTCCCTACTCTACCAATCTTACCTCTCTTCCTATCCACATATCTATCCATGACTATCCTCTATCCTTCCCATATCCCACAGCCTTTCTTATATCTTTTTACTGTTCCACCTCCCAAATTTCCTTTTGAGACCTATTCCACCTACCTATCTGGCAACTTATCCACTATTCGATCCTTTTCTTAATCATTGTTCCACCTATCCACTATCCATCTTTTTATCCATCAACCTTTAACCTATCTACTATTGTTTCACTTACCCATCAACCTATCACCTATCCACTACTCTATCCATTATTCCTCATCCCAAAACTTTCTACCTATCCACTATTCCTTCTCCTACCCATCAAGCTGCTGCCTATCCATTAGTGACTAGTCTAACCATTATTCCACTATCCATCCACTGTCTCATCTCTTATCACAAGCTTCTTTTTGTCCACTATTCACCACCTTCTTCATGTCCTCTATTCACCACCACTAACCCTCTTCCTATCTCAAGCCTGTCTTCTATCTTTTGTTATCCACCAACTTTTTTTATATATCCACTTCTATCCATTAAACTTTTCTCCTATCCATGACTACCATCACTCTTCCTCCTTTACCAGCAACCCTCCACATCCAGCATCCTTCCCTTCATGTCAATCCCCTCCCATTTCTCCCTCTACCCCAGTCTATCCACTATCCCTCCCAAATAAAAACATCTTTCCAAGCCAGTAACATAATATCCCGTACACACAATCACACACGACACAAGATAAACGGGGTAAAAATAGACTTGGAGACAGGATACCATGAGAGTACCGTAATCCTGTATACTAGAACTGGGCAGCCACACACACACATGCACACACACACATAGGCTGAGTAAAGCACATCAAAGTTGAGCAGATGTCTTTCATTTTTATATTCCAGAGTAAAAAAGTTACACCATATTATATTTTCCATAAATACTCTTCTGTACACTTTATCTCAGGTATATATATGTTTTTATATATTTCTCTTAATATGTACATTTGCATACCTTAATGTTATGCTGCAGGTGTCCTATTACCCGTGGCCTACCCTTCCCTTACCTGCCCTTCAGAGCCTAAATGTACCACCACAAAAAATAAATAGATATAAAATTGATATACAATCAATGAAAATAAGATAAGGCATTTTCAAGGCTGTCATGTCAAGTTAATTTACAAATTATCTAAATAAGTGTTTCTATTCATGTGTCATCCTTGGTAAACTGTATATGTACTGAAAAAAAAAAAATAAAAAAAAAAAAAAAACTAATTAAACTCAACCCTCTTCCTGGATAAGTTTTTAATGGGAGGGGAAGGAGCTAAGGGGTGCCCATAATTAACACACATCATACAGGACTGAGGTAAGAAAGGCATGAAGCAAGTCATTTGTAATCTCTGGGACAATGTTGACTCTGATAATGTTCAAAGCTTGGCTGGCTGTTACATGACCTACATTACCTCACCGCTTGGCAATGTTTTTTTTTTTTTTAATACTGGGAATTGGATTTTTTTCTCTTTACAGTAAAGGAGACAAAAAAAAAAAAAAAAAAAAAAAAAAAAAAAGCGCCACTCCATTTGATGAGACACCAAAAACCAAGATAAATTTAGTTTCAGAGTAGAAATTATGTATCTATATTACCATCATTATAATTTTTTTTTTTTATTTGGGTAGGCAGTGATGTGGATTTGGTTTAGGGGAGGTCAGGTTAGGGCAGGGCAGGGAAGGGCTACAGGTCTCAAATGACACACACACACACACACACACACACACACACACACACACACACACACACACACACACACTAACACCTGGAGAGAAGAGGAGAAAGAGGAGACCTGATAGCGGTGTACAGGGTGGTGAGCGGGGTGGAGAATCTGGACTGAGAGGACCTGTGTGTGTGGAGCGAGAGAGAAACAAGAGGACATGGAAAGAAGTTGAGGGCGACAACGTGTAGGCGAGATGTGAAAAAGTTTAGCTTCCCAAACAGAAGCATTGAGTTGTGGAATGGACTGGAGGAGGAGGTGGTTTGTGCAAGAAACATTCATGATTTTAAGGAAAAGTTGGATAAGAGCGGTTATGGAGATGGGACAGCGCGAGCGTAGCTCTTTTCCCGTGTGTCACAACTAGGTAAATATACACACACACACACACACACACACACACACACAACCAAGGATTACATCTTGCATGATAGTTATGTAATTGTTTTGTAACTCTCCTGAATGTGTGTGTATATTCTGACGTACAGGAAGTGAGCTATGCCGATGGAGTTCCGTCTCTGTGTTTCAATCAGTAAAACTTTGCTTTAGATTCATGAAAGTCAAGCCTGGATGCTCTTCCCATCTAGACCATTCCTCAGGTCAGTGCATCTGTGTGTAATACTATTTTTTCTTGGTATCCTTCAGGCACCTTGTTTTCCTCCTTAAGTGTGTGTGTGTGTGTGTGTGTAATTCACCATAGTCTGACCAAATGACAGATGCGTTTGCCAGCCAGTACCCTCCTTGAATGAGAGAGCTCACACGTGATGGATTTTGGGGTATGGCTGAAACCTCACACCCACACACACCTGGGAGGCAGGACACAACCCATGATTGACACCCGGTACCCATTTACTGCTGGGTGGACAGGTGTCACGGATTAAAGGAGACTGCCTGTCCACTCTGCCCAGGAATTGAATCTGGGACTTCTCAGTTGTGAGGCAAGCGAGCTAACCCCTGCACTATGGAGATCTGTGTGTGTGTGTGTGTGTGGTATGTGTGTGTGGTATGTGTGTGTGGTGTGTGTGTGTGTGTTATGTGTGTGTGTGTGTGTGTGTGTGTGCACATGTGAGTGTGTGCGTGAATCAAACATATAAAAAAAGCATCAGTATATTAATTTAACGCCATCAATAAGTATAATATATTTGTACTCTTGAAAAGCACACACACACACACACACACACACACACACACACACACACACAGAAATAAACATTACATGTAAAGTAACTTTTTAGATAAACTGCAATACAAATGCAGTTTATCTGACAAGAAGTGTAAAATAAATAATAATAATAATAATAATAATAATAATAATAATAATAATAATAATAATAATAATAATAATAATATTATAATAATAATAGAAATAATAGTATGCCAATAACAATGTGCACATGCATCTTGAGATCAAATGTCTTTTCTTGGAAATGATACAAGGCAACCTTAGCAATAACAATTTCATTCTTTTTTGTAAATCTTGCTTGTTCTTCCCCTCTAAGAAGGATAGACACAGATATTGCTTAATAATCAAATAATTATATCTATGACAATAATAATAATAATAATAATAATAATAATAATAACAATAATAATAATAATGATAATAGTAATAATAAAACCTGAACCAGACAAAACAAACAAATAACACTGGTTAATTCTGAATAAACAGTAATATAACAAACACACATTACTGGTAACATGTAAACACCAACCAACCACATGAATGAACAAACGGATCGACTCATTTTAGAAATAAAAAAGTATAAACAACAGCAATGAATCCCATTTACAAACACACATAATAAAAACACAAAGAATTCCTGCTAATCCATAAAAGTTAACCTTTGAGATGCTGTTGCTGAGGGATAGGAAAACTGTGCTCTGTTCCCATAAACATAATAAATAAGCCCTGCCAACTGCAGCCACATATCTACCAATGTGATTTCTAAGCATCCACCATTCGTATGCAGCCTGAGTTTGAGAGTGGGCATAGCCTTTTCTTTCCCCAAAACATCTGGCTTTTAGTGCTGCTAGGCTTTCTTGGCGGCACCTCATGGTTTGCCCCAGCCAATAATGGTGCAGGCAAGTGTCTTTTAGCAGTGCCATATTGCTTGACTCATGCTGCCCCCCAGAGCTCATCTTTGATCCTCTTTAGAGTTTATCTAGAGTCTGGGTTGATAAGTGGTCTTCAGGACAGCATGAGGGTAGTCTTAGGCTACTCGGCGAGGACTGAAAATTGTCAGCTTGTAGTGGTGGACAGGACTTGAACCCAGGTCCTCCAGGACACCAAAGTGAAATGGACACCAAACCCATGATAAACAATTTTTGGAGAAAAGGAAAGGGCTTATTTTACATGCTAACATGAATAAAGTTATGGATCATAGGTGCCAAATGACATGAATGGACTGGACTGGTGGCACCGTTAAATGACAAAAAGTCAAATGGCATCATAAACTCCAGGGTAAGTGCCAAGGCAAACTTAATAACAAATAAAAACAAACACCTATAACCTGTGTGAGTGTGAGAGAAAATGGTAAAACACAGTAAAACAAACAATCAGGGCATAGCAGTATTAGTGTATATATCCCACCACAACTATAATACATTTCCCTCAAAACACACAAGACATTCACATTGCTATTATTATTTTCACCTACCATGGCATCCACAAAACATGTAAAAGATAGAGTTCCCTCAGAAACTCTGTGGTGTTGCCATTTACAAACTCCAAAATAGTTGATGCACATGTCATGCTACATAGATATATAGAATAGTATTCATAGGTCCTATGACAGTTCTGTGATGAAGGCTTTGAATAAAACTCTGCAACGGTGCCAATATAAACACCACAACAGCACTGCAATTGATTCTTGAGGGGGGCACTACGAACACAGTATAACATTACGTATCATTGTAGGTTTGGTCGCTCCTTGTGGGGCTTCCCTATTTAAGGCCTTCAGAATCCCTGGACGCCCCTAATGAAGAGACTTCCCACCACAGCCTTGCTTAGCCGAGGCCATGCATCCCTTGTCACAGCCTAGACACTCAGGTTGCCTCACATCCCCTGAGGGCGAAGGATGCGCCTGTCTTGGACACTTCGGGATGTGGACAATAAACACGCTGATTCAAAGCACTTCAGTCTCACAGCACAGCACAGATTACTACAGCATAACACAGCACAGCCTTCCAGTCGGCACTGCACTTCCCTCCTTGCACAGTGGTCAAGGCAGACAGGCTGCTGCTGCCACTGACTACATGGGCACCAGGAGTGTGTGCGCACAGCTACGTTTGCACAAGTACACTAAATCACAATAAAGAATGACGGCACAAGTGGTTTTCAGAGGCAGTGAGTTAGGCTTGTCCTTCTCTTTTCTTCCTCTTTCTCCTTCATCTCTTTTCCAACATCCAACATTTAGGTGGGTGACGGGTGAGTTCTGAGGTTGGGTGTGGTATATAGGAAGAAGGTTAAGACAGGTATAATAATTTCTTTTTTTTTCACGTATTTGCCTGGTAGTTGTTGCATACATTGTTTGAGCTAAGCTTGTGTTGTTGTCTCCACATCTGCTTTTCTCTAACTTAACCTTACGTTTATCTGTTCTTAGCTCTACTTATCTCCACATCCAGACTACCAGTGTATCAAGGATCCTATTGGGGAAGCCAATTTTCATTACATCCTTCCTGTATCTTGATTTCCTCCATTTATGTTAATGTCCCCATGTCCTTTCATTACCCTTACCAGCAAGTCATTCCTGTCTACATGCTCCAGGCCCTTTGTGAGTTTTAAAGCCATGATTAAGTAACCTCCATTTCACTTTCTTGCAATGTAGACAGCTCCATTTTGTAGTGTTTCAGTGTATTCCAGTTCTCTTAAGATTGGTTTCAGTTTTGTTGTTACCCTTTGCACACTTTCTAACTAGTGTATGTTTTTTCACATGAGGTGACTAAACCACAAGTGCATATTCGAGTCTTGCTATCATAGTCGTTATCAACATTCTTAGCAAATCGTTGTCCATTAAGTTGCATTTGCCAGTCTGCACAGACTGACTGATTGATCAACTAATGGACTGGCTGGAAGCCACAACTCAGGACCAGTCACTTGTCAGAAGTCATCCAGCAGAGTGCGTAGCTGATCAGCGGCATGGAGGTCACGCGAGGCCAGGACACGGCGGTAGGTGAGTGGACAGTCAAGGGAGATACACTCCACCTCCTGCAGGCGACACCCAACACAGGTCTCACACACCTGTAGGCACAGCTCCATGACAGGCAAGTATAATAAAAATGGTGCTGACTGATCTTGTTCTCTCTGTAAATGTTCTACCAAGTTTTACTTAAAAAATTTCCCTTACAACCCGTCTTAAAGCCTCCAGACAATACTAAGCACTGTGTGCCTCCTGCCGTCTAGTGTATAGTTACCTATTAATAAAAAGGTGGTGACCTAGGGACTAGTTTCTCATGACAGTGTTTGGAGTGCAGCCTGTATATACCTTTAAGAATCTTGCTTTTAGTGGCTGAAGTACAGAAAAAAAGTTTTAAACTTTTGATTTAGAATTACTAGTTTGTCCCATTCCCCTCTCCCTTCCTCAGCCTCCACTCTTCTACCCCATGTGACTTCCTGTCCAAAAAGGGGGGATTCCTTATCGCAATTCGTGAAATGTGGATCAATATTCTTATCAGCACCTGCACATACTAACAGTGTGCATTAATGAGGGCTATGGGCATAGAATAATGGCCTTGTATCTACACAGTGCCTTGTAATGGTTATGTGTAAAAATCCAAGCCAGGATCAAGTCCTCCTGATCTGCAGGATGTAACCACTACTGCCACATCAACCCTGCCGAAGACATTCCCATCTGCCTCAACTGAGATGGGGCTGAAGGTGAAGAAGAGGAAATCAAAGGTCAGTGAATAAAAGAAAAAAGGTAGGAAAGAAAGAACAGGAGATAAAAGAAACAGAAAGAATATGAAGGAAGGAGAAAATAGGAACCAAAAGCAAAAGAACAAACTGGAAGGAAGGATAGAACAGGGAATGATAACAAAAGAAAGCAGTAGGTAAGAGAAAACCTGAACTAGAGAAAACTATATTACATCTAAAGAACAACTTACCTGCTGGAGGTGGTCAACCGCCCTCTCATAGGTACGAATTCTCTCCCCCAAATGCAGCACAGTGTCCTGGGGGCTGGCCTTGCACCCACTACACAGCCCCCGACCCACCGCCGCTCCCTTCCCGGTCGGGGCAAGGGTGGTGGCAGCCCCGCACCCAACACAGGCTACAGGGGTGAAGTAGTGGGCAATGGAGGGGCCGGCAGAGATCCCTGGTATGACAGCATCAGAGGAGGTGAGGGTGGAGGGTCTGGGCAGCTCTGTATACCTGTGGGGTGGGGGGATATGGTTTGATTTATTGGGGTATGCAATCATGGTGCCACAACAAGTCCAATGGTGGTGAGGGGGATGGGAAGGTAATGGGCAGGAAATGGGTCTTGAATGTGTGTAGTAGTGATGTGCAGAGGAGGGACAGGTTGAGGTGGAGTGTGCATATGGAAAGGATGGATAATGGTGGTAAGGTGAAGAGGGGGAGAGACGTAGGAGTTGGAAGAGGTAGACTAAAGAGGACTTATGGCATAGTAGTGCAGAATGACCTATAGATCCTGGGGCTCTTAAGGTTCAAGCAGATTGGAGGGCTACAAGACTGACATGTGCAAGTTGTATGTAGCCTTTCAAAATAAATAGGAATGGAGAATGAATGAGTGAGAACTGAGGGACTTTAGTAATGCCTCTGCCCCAATTGTGCTGACATAAAGAGGTCTTACTGTAATGACCCTGCACATAGAGAGGGACTGAAAAATATCTTCACTACCTCACCAGTACACTCAACTCACCAGGTTTTAACATCCACACCAAGAAGTGCCAGGCAGCGGTGGAGGGGCGGCAGGATGGCATGGGTGATGTAGTAGGTTGCGTTAAGCCTCAGCGATGCATCAGCCACCAATGAAGAGGGACAACGCACCAGCTGGATGAGGGGGAGTCCTGGAGCACCATAGACGATAACATAAGGCACTCGCTCCCCTGTCCTGGGTTCCTTCCTGGGGTCGGTGCGAGTCCACTGCCTGTTGATAGAGAATGAAAGCAAGGAATTATTTATTTGGTACAAACAGACTTACAGAGGGATAAAAAATGAGGTCGTGTCATAAAAAAAAAAGAGAAAACAAAAGAGAAATGAATGAAAAGATGAGAAAACAATGAAACAAAAAGAGGAAAAGTAAGAAAAATCAAATCACTTTCAGACAATGAAACGAAGGAAAATAGACAGCAGCACTACGGCCCACCAAACAAAGCAACAACCATCATGGCCACACAAACCTGGCAAGGTGGAGGGAAGGAACACAAGCGCCCGGCCGGTACCCTCGAGCCCCCCGGTACTCCTTGGCAAACGTGAGGTCTTGGAGGGAGACTCGACCCTGCATCACCTTCAGGAGTTGTCGCTGCACATACTGCTTCACACTCGACACGTCCTTGCACTCAAACAGAAGGCGCAGCGACTTCTCCAGGATCTACGGGGACATCGGATGAGTCAGACGGAGGATGATTTTTGTTAGAGACAAACCAAACAGAACATAAATAAACAAACCAAGACTATCAAGACACCTCTTTAACCGAATCTGACACTGTTCAAACACTCAAATTTTCTTGGAAGTAGCAATTAGTGGGCCTTTTAATGTGTTCTTGAGCTGCTTCCTTTAATATAAAAAAGAAATAGTAAAGATAAATGAATAGATAGATTTGTAGATATAAACTTAAGACAAAAATATAAATAAAAAGCCTCAATATTCTGCTTGAAGACACAGATGGGCATGCCTAGAAGGAAACAAAGAGAAAGAGAAATAAAGGTTGTAGGATGGGCTGGGGTATGAAGAGATGAGAGGCCTGTATTTTGGGGAGGGAGTCAGGGGAATGAGAAGGACAATAAAATAGGGCCAAGAATGTGAGGGATGAAATGAGAACTAAAGAAAATGGATGCCAAGAAAAGAAGAACTAGAAATAATGTGATCAGGAGCTAAGAAAACATAAAAAGAAGAGGAGAAATAATGAGAAAAAAAGAAAGAATGAAGGAAAGAAAAAGAATGGATGTTAGGAAAAAAATAACTAGAAATATTGTAATCAGGAGCTAAGAAAACAAAGAAGAGGTGGAATAATGAGAAGAAAAGAAGGAATGAAGGAAAGAAAAAAAGAAAGCAATGAAGGAAAGAAAGTGACAAACACACACACATAAAGTGACAAGCAGTATATAATAAAGACACAAAGAGAAAAAATACATGAACAGGAGTACAGAAAGAAAGTAAAAAGGAGAGAGAAACACTTCACTGGCAAGGATAACACAGGAGACAGGAGCGGCTAACCTTGGCGACAGCTGGGCACCCATCACGCCTCACGGTCTCAATTCCCTTGGCATCAAATTCGGGTTCCTCCTGGTCTGGGCTCTCGTACATGTACCCCACATATCGCTTCTTGGTCTGTTGGGGCAGAGGTGGTTGAGTGGGTTAGGGTGGGATATGGAAGGAAGGTATAGCAGATTAATTGCCACTACCTAACTTGCCCTACCTAACCAATGTAGCAGTGGTCACTCTTCTTACTATCAACTTAAACTCTTCTATTAAATTTTTTTTAGTATCATTTCCATGCTTTAGGTAATTTTCTTCATCACAACAAAAATAACTTCGACCGATGAGCAAGAACTCCAAGAAGGGGGTGGAGCTTAGGGCAAAGAGTAACTGGATGATGATGACTATTGTGAACAAAAAAATAGGAAAAGATCTCTTTCTTTACCTGGAGGAGGCATGGGAGATAGACCTTCTCAAACTTCAGCTTGATGGGTTTGGGGTACATTTTGGTAATGGTGGCCGCTATATCCTGCCCTATGGCAAAGGCCTGACTGCGGCTCCTCCCTGGCAGGTGGACGAAGAGGGAGTCTGTGTCACCATACACCACCTTGCCAGCCCAAGTGGGGTGTGAGTTGACCAGCTGTATGGAACGTTCCAGGATTTCCCGACCCTTGCTCACAACACTGTCTCCAATCTGTGGGTGAAATGGGGTGTGTGGGTAAGTGGTGAAATATAAGGATGAAATGCATGCATTAAATTTAATTTCCCACTCCTGACTCCACATATAAATCCTGTCAAGATCACCTTGCAAAATTTTACAATCCTCCTCAACTTTTATTTTCCTCACGATCTTGGTGTCATTAGCAAACAGGCTTGCATTACTGTTTGTTCCTTCCACTGTGGTGTTAATGTAAATCAAATTTTATGGATGTCAGTGCTATGCCCTACAGAACTCCACTTTTTTACTTCCCTCCACCCTGACATTCTATCCTCATCTGTTGGTCTGTCACAGTCTCATCCACTCCAGAAGGCTTCCCTCCAGTCCTCCAGGTTCCACATTAGTCACTTGTGTGATACCTTGCCTAGGTCTTTCTCCACATCTTGGTATAAACAATCAACCCAACTGTCTCTCATGTAACATATCAATCTTTCTTGAGTAGCAATTCAGCAGATTAGTGCCCCTGCCACAACTGTCCAAATGAATTCAAGTTGACTTCCAATCAAAATACCCAGCTCTTCCAGATATGCCACCCATCGATCAATATGCTCTTGAACAGTTTAGTGACTGTCTGCTGAGGCAGAAATGATCATGAATCAACATACTATCTTTCATATTACAAACAGACAACAGCTCACAGGCAATAAACAAAGAAAACAAAAAAAGCCTGATGCTGCTGCTTCTGCTGTATTCATTATTATAATTATAGGAATTTCAGTAAGTTTAATTAGTGAAATGGTACCATGACAAGTTTGCAAACAAGACCACAGCTAATTTGCCCTCTTTCTAATAGAATAAATGCCTCAACTTTTGAAGATTTAGATTTTGGGCACTTTTTTGTAGTACAGGTAACTCTCGATTTACGCGAGTATTGTGTCCTTGAAGAGGTCGTGTAAATCAAAAACAATGTAAATCAAACAAGAGGTAGGTTTCTATCGAAAAATAAATATTTACTTCATTCAGTGGAGAGAGAGAGAGAGAGAGAGAGAGAGAGAGAGAGAGAGAGAGAGAGAGAATATCCATATCACTGAGATATCCACTCAGGCACTCAAGTCTCAGCCTCACTTGTGTAAGGAAGAAATGAGGGACACCATGAGCGACTGGCTAGTATTGGTACCGGTACCGAGCAGTCTGGTATCAGTACCGTACTGTATAGCTGGTACCGGTACTTGCCCACCCCTATTGTTGAGTAGCGTGGCAGTGTGGGTACTGTATTGTTGTTCAAGTGGTGCGCGGGAAGAACTGAGCAGCTCAGTTCTTCCCGTGCGCCACACCAGCTGAGCTGCTCAGCTGTGTGGCCATGGAGCCGTGTGAGTCCAGTTGCGTGAGACATCTGGTGGCCACTCCATAAAATATCGCGTATAAGTGAAAAAATGTGTAAATCAAGCATTTAATTGGATTTTGGACCCCGCGTTATTTCGAAAACGCGTAAACCAAACTCACGTAAATCGAGAGTTACCTGTACTAATTATGAGCAGGCAGTGACATTGTTTCTCCACTGTACTGTCTAAATAGTGTCAAACAATCCCTATTTTGACAGTACTTAAAGTTAATCTATATACCTCACCACAATTTACCAGCACTATTTTCCTGATATGAGAACTAACTGAAATGGTGTCTGCAGATTGGTACGCATGCCATATATCTCCCTCACTTTAGTACCACCCCCTCTGGGTCCATCTCTGTCTCACCTCAGAGCAGGGCATGCGGCCTGAGAAGTTGGCGCTGGTGTAGCCATAGGTGACGTTGGCGATGAGCTTGAGGCCGAGCTGACGGGAGTGCAGCACACGACGAAGAGATGTGTTGTCTTCGCCACATTTCTTAAGGGCTGCCTTGACCTGTGTGAGGATGGATGGAGGAGGGAATGAGACGAGAGTTAAACGAGGAGAGATAGAAAGCAGAAAGCGAGGAGAAAGGAGTAAAGAGATAGTAAGAGTAGAAAGGGAAGACAGAATGGAGACAGAAAGAGGAGAAATGAATAAAGAAGGGAATGAGACAGGAGTTGGATGAGGAGAGATAGAATGTAGAAAGAATGAGGGGAGAAAGAATAGCAAGAGAAGCTAGAATGAAAACAGAAAGAAGTCACAAGAGGAGAGATAGAAAGAAGAAAGGAAAGAGTAAAGAAGCAAATGAGATAGAATGTAGTAAAACTGAGGGAAGAAAGGAGTAGAAAGGAAAGAGAATGAAGATAAAAAGGGGAGAAAGGAGTAACAAGGGAAGAGACAGGAAGGAAAATGAAAGAACAGGCAATATGAGAAGAGTTAGGAAGGAGAAAAGAATCGAAGGAAGTATAAGAGATTAAAAAGAATACAGAAAGGGGAGATAGGAGTAGCAAGTGACATAAGGAAGAAGAGAGAGGATGGGAGAGTGTAATGAGGGAAAAGATGAGAAAGAAAGACAGGACTGGAAAGAGAAAGACAAGATTAGAAAGACAATACAGATACAAAAAAAGAAAAGGAGGAGGAAAAGAAGGGATAAAAGAATAAGTATATGGAAAAGTAGCGAGTTTGGGAGGTAATGAGAAAGAAGAACTGAGATATGTGAAAATAATGGGTGTACTGAGGAAAACTAAAGAAAATGAAGGCTTATGAAACAATGATCTCCCTTTCTTATTTTCATTCCAAAAACCTCCTTCCACCCTTCTCTTTCTTACCTTAATCCTTCAGCCTATTGTAACCCATTCACTATTATCTTTATTTTTCACCATTATCATCTTTCTTCATTCTCCCACGTCCCCTCACTTCACTATCCCTTTTCCTTGCCTTTTCTTTTCCTTGGTTTTTCCCTTATTTTTCTTCTGATTTCATGATCCTTTCCTTATCTTCCCTCCACCTCTCCCTAACCTGTTCTCTTCCACCTCCTCCACTACCTCTTGCTTTCTCTCCTTCCACCCCACCCCATCACCCCTGTCAATCATAATTTTTCTCATATCCTTCTTTCCTTGCTTTCCATTCCTCACCTTTTTCCTTTCCCCTCACCTTTCTTGCTTTCTCTCTCTCCTTTTCCCTCACCCTACCACCCTCTGCTTGCTCTCCTTCTCTTACCTCTTGCCTTACTTACTTTCCCTCCCTAACCTCTCTCTCTTTTTCCTTCATGGCCTTTCCTTACTTCTTTCCATCAACGTCACTATCCATTCCTCCCCTATACAGCCTTGTCCTCACTCACCATCAGTCGGGTGTTGAGAATCTCTTCCAGCATGATCGGCAGCACCCCACGCCTCATCTGAGCCGGCAGGAAAGCCACGCCGCAGGGGGACACATTCATCTGGGGGTCAGGTAAATGTGGAGGTGAGAGAGTGTTGAAGATTCCTTTTCTTCTTTCTTCCTAATCTCTCCTTTCTACTAACCCCACCATCCATTCCTCACCCTTACCCACCATGAGTCTGTCCATCCGTCCACCCATTCACCTGCTTGTCTGACTGTCTTTCTCTCACCTGATCCACACACTCCAGGAGGCGGCGAGGGTCAGCTGGGAGGCGCAGGTGTGTGGTGCCAAAGGTGAAGGGGACTGGAGGTGGCTGGTGGAGCAGGTGGATGCGGCCCAGACAGGTGGAGTAGCAGTAGTTGTAGGCGATCATCACTGACGGATAGAGGCTCTGAAAGTCCAGCACCACCACCGGCTCTGTGTAGAATCTGGAATGGTTTGTGGGTGAGCAGATGGGGATGGGATGGGGTGTTGTATTGGATAAATTGAAAGGATGAAAAAGTACACAGAAATGGGATACACAGAAAGGAGATGGATAATGAACAAGTACACAGAATTGGGGACCAAGGTGGATCAACAAACACCGGAACACAAAAACATACAGAGGTAGACACACACACACGCACATAGGTGAACAAACAGATACACACACACCTTGACTGGGGCTCCATGGTAAGGGCTATCCACTCAGGCGCTTTCATGGCTGCTCGCTGCTGTATGCTTGGAGAGAGGGCCACCATGTTCCTCCCTCTGGACAGCCTCAGCATCATGGACTCCACCCGGAACTGTGAGGGTGGATGGAGGAGGTTGTTGTTGTTGTTGTTGTTGTTGTTGTTGGTGGTGGTGGTTGGTGGTAGTGATTGGAAAAAAGATAGATAGATAGACAGATATAGAGATAGAGATAAAGTGAGAAAATGACTGAGAACAACATGACTAGATGAGAAGAAAAGTCAGGAAGGAAATGAAAATAAGACAATCTATGAAAACACACACACACACACACACACACACACACACAAACAAACACAGGTAGACAGAGACTGATAAACAGGCTTACTGACCACATGTAGCATTTCAAACATAGATTACAAATAAGAGCATAATCTATAACTAACACATACTTAACATGGTACCGTGATATGTAAATCCAAAACACACACACACACACACACCTGGGAACCTCGAGATAACACATCGTAAAACTGTATTCCAAAGAGGCGAGCAAGTTCTGCGGTGCGTGGGACAAGATCGAGGCGGTGCAATAGGTCCAGGGTGAGGCGGCAGCGGGTGAGGCAGTGTCCGAGGGCGCGCCAACGTGTGGAGTCGGTCAGCCACCACTCGGTGAGCTGTCCATGGGAGAAGGTGGGGATGCGTGTGTGAAGCACCTCATATGCCACACTCTCCAGGGTGTAGCTCTGCAGCGCCACCTGTGGGAGATGGGAGAGTGAGTTAGTGTGAGGGAGAGTGTGATGGTTAGTTTTTGATCCTCATTTCCCTACAGCTGAGTCTTATCACCTTGCTTCTGCCTTATCTTACCTCAGCACACCTTGTCATGCCTTTCCCTTCCTATACCTTACTTGTTATATGTTGTATTATGCCTTTCCTTTGCCTTTTTTTTATCTCACTTTGTTTTATTTTCTTCCCTAACATTACCTGTGATACTGCCCTTCTCTACCCAGTTATGCCTTTCCCTTTCCCTACCTTACCTGTTTTCTCTTACCCTTTATATCTTTTCCTTCCCTTCTCCTCCTTCCCTTTCCTTTTCCTTTCCCCTACTTACCCTTTTTCCTTATATCTTCCTTTTCCCTTTCCTTCCTCCCAGTTATGCCTTTCCCTTTCCCTACCTTACCTGTTTTCTCTTACCCTTTATATCTTTTCCTTCCCTTCTCCTCCCAGTTATGCCTTTCCCTTTCCCTACCTTACCTGTTTTCTCTTACCCTTTATATCTTTTCCTTCCCTTCTCTTACCATTTATACCTTTCCCTTTCTCTACCTGACCTGCTGTACATTTCTCTTTACTTCTCTTACCATACCTTACCTTACCTTTCCCTTCCCTTCTTTTCACAGTTACAAATTTCCCTTCCCTATCTTACAAGTTGTACCTTTCTCTTCATTTCTCTTACCTTTCATACCTTTCCTTTCCCATCTCTTAATTGTTCAAGAAATTACTTTTTGCCAGTGGATCAAAAGAAATCATTCTTAGAGGAGTTCAATCAAAGAGAGGTATGATGAGGAGGAGAGGAAGAGGAAGTGCAAGCAAAACAGTGAGGAATGTAGTCTACTTACAAAAGACCTATATCCATCTTGTCCTCACCTCTGCCCTCATGAGCCTCCACACGTTGAGCACCACACGGCCGGCCAGGTGGATCTGTGAGGTGTGGTCAGCCCCATATTCATCCTCCTCCTCCAGGTGGTGGCTTCCCCTGGTCCCCTCAGGCACACGGGAGAGGCGGGCCACCACCTGCGCCCCCAGTGCCACGCCCCGCTCCAATAAGTACCCCCAGGACCCCCGCTGCACCTGGCAAGCACAGAGCATATGCTGGTTGTTAGCTTAGCGGATATTGGCTGTGTGTGTGTATTTACCTAGTTGTAGTTTTACAGGGCCTGGGCTTTACGCTCGTGTGGTCCCGTCTCCGTATCTACATTTATCCAACTTTTCCTTAACCCAGTAGCAGCGACGGGCCAAATTTGTGGCTTCACCGTGTAGCAGCGACGGGCCAAATTTGTGCCATGATATTTACCCCCAAAAATAGATTACACAATCTGATCACAAATGTTTTGATATATACATATTATGAAATGGTTTGTATGAGGGGTGATTTTTTCTCATTTTTCTCGCTTGGAGGGACCATTTAGAAATATTATCCCCGCTGCTACCGGGTTAAAGCTTTGCACACTCCTCGCCGATACTACATCCTCACTTAGTCTGTTCCAAACCTCTAGATTTTTTTTTGCGGGAAGCTATATTTCTTTATGTCTCTCAAGCATCTTCCTTTCCTCAATTTTTTACTGTGTCCTCTTGTGTTCCTGGTGGTAATTTCTTCTTTTAGTAGTAACTCCTCATTATCTACTTCTTCCATTTTGCTCAATAATTTGTAGATTTGTATTAGGTCTCCCCATTTCTTTGTCCTAGTGCTGGTAAGTCCATTTCCTTTAGTCTTTCCTCATATATCAATCCCTCCAGCTCTGGAACCATCTTTGTTGCCATCCTTTGTATTCTTTCTAGTTTCTTTGTGTTTCTTCTTATGGGGAGACCACACTGCCTCTGCATATTCCAACTTTAGTCTGATCATAGTGGTAATTAATTTTTCATCATATCCTTATCCATGTAGTGGAATGCTATTCCTATATTTTTCACCATGTTATAAGTATCACCGAATGTCCAATTTACATGACTCTCTGGCTGTTTGTTATCTTGCATTATTACTCCCAGGTCACTCTCTTCGTGTACCTTCTTTAGTGTTTCACCATCTCCCATTTTATATGTCCATTTCGGTCTTGCTTCACTTTTTCCCATTTCCATTACATGACATTTCTTCACATTGAATTTCATCTCCCATTCCATACTCCACTTCCAAGTCTTGTTTAGGTCTTCTTGCAGAATTTTGCAGTCTTTACCATTTCTTATATGTCTTAGCAGCTTTGTATCGTCTGCGAACAGGCTCTTATAACTATTTACTCCCTCTGGCATGTCATTAATATATATCTATTAGGAAAAGTATTGGTGCCAATACTGATCCCTGAGGCACTCCACTCTCTACAGTTCTCCATTCCGATTTTATGTCCTTAACCACTGTTCTCATCTCTCTTCCCCTAAGGTAGCTTTCCATCCAGTTCTTCATTTTCCCTTTCAATCCTCCTTTATCATCACTTATCACTTGCTGGTGGTTCTAAAAGCTTGCTGCGAGTGCCAGTCACACTCACAGCAAAAACCCACCCTCTGAACATGCTTGTACGTTTGCAGGAGAGGCTTACATAACCGAATCTTATAGATCTTGGCCTCCTCTTTCCAATGTTGTTTTTGTTTTGTAGCTGTGATGAATAGTTTTTGAGATACAGCGGTTAAAAGAGATCCCCTTCCCCTGCTGGGGTGCCTGGGCGCGCCTGGGGGGTATAGTCTCGTTGTGAGCGCTTAGCAATGAAAGGGTTAGGGCGGGTGTCAGGAGGGTATTTTTTTACAAATATTTTTGAAACTGACAAAATTATTTTTTCTCGCTCAACGTGTCAGGGATGCCATGTACTACCAGGTGATGAAGCTTATATTTGTATAATTCTAAAAAACAGCGTCCCTTTCAGAGATTTAAATGCCCCGCGCTGTTGCGTCATAGCCTGACTCGCGCGTCAACAGACGTGGTATGACTCAGGGCTTGTACGCACGTGAAATTCGCATTAGAAATAGCTTTTTCCCTCTAAATTTTGTCATCCATCATCCCTCTAACTACGTGTGACAGCTGATGAATGTGAAACGTGTGCTGTGCTCAGTTCTCACCCAGACATTGACTGGGGAGGACGTTGAGATTTTTCGCTGCGCTACAGCCCAAAAATGTCTTTACAATGACGTACACCTACGTCTGATATAAGTGACACTTTCTTCACCATGTCGCTTTCTCAGCTACAGACACTGCTTGAGAGACAGAAGTGTCCAGTACGGTCGTGCAGGAACACTCAGAGCGTGACAATGTCTGACGTTGGCGAGGTCCTGCAGACTGAGTGCATGAAGTGCCACACAGCTGTCTCCTCTGCCTCCCCGCCTACTCATCATTCTCATGGCTACGAGTACTCCATCTCCAGTATACATCAGGTATACTTCAGCCTCATATCTTGCATCAGATATGTTGGCTTGAAAATGAATCTAAAGCTGGTGACAGGTGGAAAGATGAGTATGTCAGCAACTCCCTGTTCCTGGAGATGGAGTCATTTTACAAAGAGAAAATGGAGGAAGCCAGAGCAGGAGTCGTCAAGCACTACACGGAAAAGCTGCTCTGTGTACCAGACGAAAATGGCACCCTTGATGTGCATGTCAGCTTTGACTGCAGCTGGATGAAGTGGGGACATAAGTCTCATGTTGGCATCGGACTTGCTGTCGAAGTATACACAGGCATCGTCGTGGATCTTGATGTTCTTTGCAACTATTGTCCAGTATGCAGCTCCAAGAAGACTAGCAAGCAACATGCTTGCTATAAGAACTTTGATGGGCAGGCAGGGGCCATGGAAGCTGCAATTGCTGTGTGCATCAAATCAGCAAAAGGAAGGGAGCCAGACTTCGCAAGATAAAGAGAGAGGAATATGAGATAATCACCAGGCAAGAAAAGAAAGAAGAGCATTCTGGGAGGAGTAAACATGCTGACAGATAACATCATAGATAAATTATCATCCTACTATGGAAAAGTCATCAGAGATAACAGAAATGGTCATATAGATTTCAAATTAACGTCAAAGGACAGGTGAAGGTATGTACTTTACAATGATACTTCATTCAGTCACGTGTGTTAAGTAGCAGTAAAGGTATGCAAGGTTGAAGTGAGGTATGTTTTAGCCTGAATATGCCCACATGGGACGACAGGCACAGCAAAACAACCCCACGCTTTAAGGGTTAAAAGAAAGAAGAGAGGTGACATGATTACCATGCTTTGGGTGATGAAGGGAATCAAGAATTGATGGGAGAGGATCTGTGTGTATGGGACGAGGGAGCAACTAGGACATGAAAGGAGGTTGAAAAGACAAGATGTTTGAAAAATACTTATCAAGAAACACAGCTTTTCCAATAGAAGCAGAGATCAATGGAACAGTCTAGATAAAGAGGTTATTCAATCCAAAAACTTAAAAGCTAAGTTTGGCTGATTAAGACAGAAACGAGTGTAGTTCATTTCCTGTAAAACGTAACTATGTAAATACACACATCACACACACACACAATGACAACCACTTCAATATAATCCCATCACTTCTGATAGTTGTGACTCACCTCGTAGCCCACTAGCATGTCTGGGTCCCAGGTGGTGACCAGGCGGATGGCCTCCTCTAGAAGGTCAGACTCTGAGTCCACGTGGAGAACAGCCAAGTCAGTGAGTCCTGTGCTGGTCACCAAGTCACAGCCGCCGCTGCTCACCACGACTGCACCTACAGGAAAGGGGACAGGGGGATTGAGTTGCTGAGTACAGTAAGGTGAGACAGTAGGAGTTAACTGCAAACTCCCAAACCAAAAATTAGCACAGCATGAAAATAATGCTGAAACAACAAACTACATGCAGATGACATGCACACCATTTCCTCAAAATTAAATATTATAGGTAGAAATAGAAAAAAAAGGCTTGGAGTTCCCATCTGGAGAATGGACTAGAAATGTCCCCCTGGTCAGACCCCACTTCTGATGATGGCCAAAGAGTGTTTGCTGATTCTGCTTTCTCTTCATTAACTTCTGCAATAGTTGGTTTCTGTTCTAATTTCTAATCTACTGAACAACAGCTCTCCTATTCTAAATCTCACCTTCTCTTTCTAACCAAGACATAGGTTTCTGAGGCTACTAACAGTAATCTCTGTTATTCCCTCCTACCACATCTATCTGAGTCCAAAACTGGACGTTGAGTCTATTTTCACAATGATATTCAATGTCCTTGTGCCATTGACCTCGATTTCAAAATTTAACATCAAATGGCTACGACTTAATTGTTGTTTTACCACTAAGTATGCCTGTACTGTTTATTTCACCTAATTCTAGCAACTATGTAAATTTTTTTGACTATTTGAATTCCAAACTAGAGCACTCTTCCTTTGTAGAAGATTTCAATGTTCATCACCACTCATTATGCAGCCCCAGTCAGAATTTATACTGTTGAGATGTACGTCCAACCAGATAATTTTTGGTTGAATATTTTGGAGTACATGCCACTTGATCTTGTACAGTTTGGGACACTACTGTATTATGAAACTCACAAAATAAGTGAGTGAAGGAAATGCATTATGGGAAAACCAAATTTCTAAAACACACACACACACACACACACACACACACACACACACACACACCTCGTAAGTGCTGGGGGCTGGGGTGCTCTGGGGGAAGGTCCTGAGAGATAGAGAAGACGAGAGCACAGATGGAGTCAAACTGGGGATCAGGCAGCAGCTGGGGTCGTGTGGCAATATGGCATTCTAGGCACATCAGGGTCAGGAACTCATGCTGTGAGGGTTAAGTGGGGAGCCAAGGGTTAGGTCAGGTCAGGCTGGGTCTCCTTGATCCACTAAGGTTTCTTGTTGCTGACGTATTGATGTGTTCACACTACTGAATACACACTGACAATGGCATGGGCACACACACACACACACACACACACTAGGTAAATACACACACACACACACACTAGGTAAATACACACACACACACACACTAGGTAAATACACACACACACACACACACACACACACACACACACACACATGCACACTCACACATACAACCTTTACCTTTATGGTTTTCAAAATGATTTTGTTTATACCCTTCACCCTTCCTTCCTCCTCCTCTTCATTTTATTCTCTGTGGTCCTGCAGCCTTGTTACTCCACACCCACACCCACAAGCAAAGCACCTTTATATATTATGAGTGGCTTGCAGGCTGAGCAGCTGATAGTTAATGTGTCACAATAACAAACACAATACCAACAAATTAGTTATGTTTTCAGTCTTCAGAGCACTTTGTCAATTTTTACTCGATCACATCTACCGTGTTGGAGATGAATGGCGTGCTCTGATGTTTTTGAGTTACAACAGCCAAAGGCATCCCAACAATATCTTGCACACCTCCATAAAGATCCCATGTCTGTGTCAAATATAAGCCACCTGTGAAATGCATGTCCACACTTCATCTAAAAGTGTGACCAATGATAAAGTACAGTCTACTTGCATTGTGCATTTAAAGACTGATAATATCTATAACCCTTCTAGCAAAGTGTGAGTGCTATTTATACATCCAGCACTCACACCTCACTTTTGAGTAAGAAACCACACAGGTGAGTTTAGGGAATTAATTTATAAAGATAAGTTAAAGTTATGATCCCAAGAGGCAACAATAACACCAAGGTGAGATGAAGAAAGTTTATATATGTACAGAATTTGGTATGTGCAAGTGTGTAGGTGTTTCCATGTGTTATAAATGTGCCATCATATTGGTGCTGATCCATCGACACCCATACTAACAACAGCATGTGGTATCCTGGAGTACTATCTAGTGAGGGTGCATCCCCAACCCCCATGTGACCCCTGCCAATCCACACATGCCCCTCACTCCAACAAGAAGCTCCTACACCACACCAAGCCAGCCACATCAGGGTTTCTTGTGTAGGATGCCAGAAACCATGAAAACAGTGAGTTGTGAAGTGACAATAAATACCAAAGGATAAAGGGAAAAGGAACACTGACAGCATGACCTGCCTTGAGTTACTCTAAGTGTGAGTGAGGGCTTAGAAAGGAGGATTGGAGGAAGGACAGGAAAGGACCAAGGAAACATACTCCAGTCTTCTAAGGGTGGGAAGGAGCAGGGGACAGGGGAAGCAGTACAGAAGCAGGAAGGTAGAGGAATTGCTGTCGTATGAGGAAGCAGAAGAGAGGAACGATAATGCAGAATGCACGCAAGGAAGTATGTATGTGCTGGAGGGAGCAAGGGAGGGGAAGAAGGATGAAAGAAGAAGGAAGGTAGAGGCATATTTAAAGACAGAAGTGAGAGATGTGTTTTCAGAGGAAGAATAGAGGGAGGGGAAGAAAGATGAAAAGAGGGAAACACAAGCCACTCTTAGAGGATATATAGGAAGGAAGGAACATAGGAGAGAAGGGGGTAGAAGAGTAGAAAGGTAGAAATATTTTAAGTGGGGGCGAGTTAAAGTAACGATGGAGAGAAGCAGGGAAATATACTTCTGTCTTCTTTGGATGTATACTGTATGGGTAGGAAGGAACATAGGAAGGAGGGAGAGATAAAAGAAGGTAGAAATACTATAAGTGGGAGTCAGAGTTTAGAAAGGAACGATGGAGGACAGGAAAGGATGGATATGAGGAAACACATGCCCATCTTCTAAGGATGAATGGGTAGGAGGGAGAATGAGAGGGAGAGGGATGAAAGCAGGAAGAAATACTATTGTCCTGTGAGGAGGTAGAGAGGAAGGAGGGAGGCAGGGAGCAGAAGCCAACACCAAATATAGTGCAATTACTATACTGGGAAGCTCTCTCTTACCTCTATGAGTGAATCTGAAAGAACATTGGGAAACAGGGTGAGAATCTGCCACTCCACAATGATGAAGGTTTTATCCCTGTCTCTTCTTCCAGTCAGAAGAATAAATAGACACAAAAAAGAATAATACAAGCAGGGACATGAAAACTAGGCATTTACTGAAGGAACACAAAGGAATCAATATCAAGAAACAACAACATTTAAAGGGCAAGGGGCATCTTCAGGGAAAGATTAATAATTTTCAGTCACAATGCCTCAGGGTCTATATGGTCAAGTTTTGAAGGTCTGAGGAAAAAATGCAAAAGAGAGGGAAGAGATGCAAGGAAGTGTGTGTGTATTTACCTATTTGTAGTCTACCGGGCCCGAGCTAAGCTCTAATAGTCCCATCTCCATATCTACATTCATCCAGTGTGTGTATTTACCTATTTGTAGTCTACCGGGCCTGAGCTAAGCTCTAATAGTCCCATCTCCATATCTACATTCATCCAGTGTGTGTATTTACCTATTTGTAGTCTACCGGGCCCGAGCTAAGCTCTAATAGTCCCGTCTCCACATCTACATTCATCCAGCCTTTCCTTCATTTGTTGGACACTGCTCGCCTGCACCACTTCTTCCTGCAAGCTGTTCCATGTGTTAACACTTCTATGTGGAAAACTATACTTTTTCAAGTCACTCAAACAGGTTCTTTTATTAAGTTTCTTTCCATGTCCTCTCAGCCCCTGCATTCTTGCAGTTAAGAAAAGATCATCTCTATCCACCTCACCAAACTTATTTACCAACTTATACAGCGTGATCAGATCTCCTCTCCCTTCTTTGTTCCAGTGTTGTCAAGTCCATCTCCTTCAATCTGTCTTCATACGTCATATTCGAGAGTTCTGGGACCATTTTAGTTGCAAATCTCTGTATCCTTTCCAACTTTCTGATATCCTTCTTTTTGTGAGGCGACCACACAACTGCAGCATATTCAAGTTTTGGTCTTATCAGTGTTGTTATTATTTTCTTCATCACTTCTTAGTCACTTAGTCACAAACAACCTCGTAAGGACCAGCAGGTCTGCTGTTGTTTGTTCTTCCTTTGTTCTTTGTCCATAAAATGGAATGATACCCTTATATTTTGCATCATCCTGTAGGTTTCTCCAAACAGCTTGTCTATGTGCTTTTCTGGGGATAGTGTGTCTTGCATCGTTACTCCCAAATCTTTTTCTTCATGAACCACCTTTAAGTTTTCTTCTCCCATCCTGTATGTTTTACTTGGTCTTTTTTCACTTTTCCCCATTTCCATAATGTGGCATATGTTTGCATTAAATTCCATCTCCCATAACTGGCTCCATCTATACACTCTGTCCAGGTCTTTTTGCAGTTCTTCACAGTCTTCCTCCGTCCTCACTTTTCTTATTAACTTTGCATTGTCTGCAAAAAGGCTCATATAACTTTTTATGAACATTATTGGTGCCAGAACTGAGCCTTGAGGAACTCCACTCTCTACTCTCCTCCAATTTGATTTCTCTTCCCTAATCACTGTCCTCATTTCTCTTCCTGTTAAGTAATCCTTCATCCACTCGATAACCTTTCTGCCCATTCCTCCCCACTGCTGTAGTTTCCAGATTAACCTTTTGTGCGGAACCTTGTCAAAAGCTTTTTTTTTAAATCAAGATATACACAACCGGCCCATCCTTCTTTCTCTTGCACCATGTCTATTGTTCTTGAGTAGAAACATAGTAAGTTGGTGACACACGATTTCCCTTTTCTAAATCCAAACTGTCCCTTATTTATCATGTTTTCCTTTTCTAAATGTTCGACCCATTGTTTTTTTAATTATACTTTCACAAATCTTGCACATTGCACTTGTCAAAGAGACCGGTCTGTAATTTAGTGGTTCAGTTTTATCTCCACTTTTATAAATTGGTACAATGTTCGCTCTCTTCCACTCTAAGGGCACTTTTCCTGTATTTATAGAGCATGTTATTATGTCATAAAGTGGCTCCAATAATTCATTTCTACACTCTTTTAGCACTTGTCCTGAGATTTCATCCGGTCCCATAGCTTTCCTTCCATCTAAGGTTTTCATCAGCTGTATCAGTTCTCCTTTATCAACCTTTACATGATTTAGTTTCCCTTCATTGCAGTTTTCAAGACCCCAGTCAAAGTCAGTTTCTTTCATAAACACTTTATGAAAATTCTTATTTAATATTTCTGCAATTTCTTTGTCCTTTTTGTAGAATACATTTTTTTCTTTTAGCCTTTCCACTCCTTCATTTCTTTTTAACTTCCCGTTTACGAATTTATAAAACATTTTTGGTTCTTCTTTACATTTAAAAACTATTCTTCTTTCAAATTTAGCTTCCTCCTCTCTCCTTATTTTCACATATTAATTTCTTGTTTTTTTATATTTGTCCCTGTGTGTGTGTGTGTGTGTGTGTGTGTGTGTGTGTGTGTGTGATGAAGGCTCTGGCATGCATGATGGCTGTGATGTAATGTGGCACGACAAGGTGTAAATGATGCAGCGATTACACTAGTTATAAGACAGCTGATCACTTTGTACACATCATTATCAGTGGTACTCATGTCAGGAATAACACTGGAGAAGTGCACAGAGGTATAAAGCTGAACTATTGTAGAAATAAAGAATAATTACTATTTTTAATGTTGGCAGTAGTTCTGTTGATCCATCTATTTATCTGTCTAAAACTCTCGTGCTTCCCCATGGCAGAAAAGTTTCCAGTTCTCCCTGTTCCAACATTCCCCCACCCACCTTCCATTGTTTTCAAGTAGTCTAACCCGGTAGCAGCGACGGGTCAAATTTGTGGCTTTACCGTGAAGCAGCGATGGGCCAAATTTGTGCCATGATATAAACCCCCCAAAATAGATGATACATAATCTGATCACAAATGCTTTGTTATGTATTATGAAATGGTTTGTGCAAGGGATGATTTTTTCTGATTTTTCTAGCTTAGAGGGACCATTAAGAAACATGATCCCCGCTGCTACTAGGCTAATCCTCTTGATCCTCCTCACTGGCTGTTGCCCTACTCACCCCTGGCCTACATCCTCCTCACAAAATTACCATCCTGCCTTCTCATATGTCTAAACCATTTCAGTGTACTTTGCTTTACCCAATCAATCACTTTATTCTATACATGCCACCCCCATATCCATACCACATCTGTACACCTCTTCATTACCCAGTCCAATCCCTCCCACCCCCACATCCATACCACATCTGTACACCTCTTCATTACCCAGTCCAATCCCTCCCACCCCCACATCCATACCACATCTGTACACCTCTTCATTACCCATGCCAATCCATCTAGTTAAGCAACACACTCAAGTAACTCATTTCTACTGCACCAATCCTTACTGGTTCAGACTCATCTTCTGCCCATGTTTCAGCCGTAAGTCAAGACAGGCAAAACTATACTATTCCCTAATCATCTCTTTACCTTCACACTTACATTTCTACCTTTCATGATTCTCTTCACTGGGCCTATTGCCTGCCCTCTATTCACTACTCTCCCCTTCATTCCTCCTTTCCTGCTCCCATACTCTATTACAACTGTTTCCTAATATTCCAATTCTTCCATCTATTCTGTCTTTTCCATCCTTCAAGCTTACTTCAGACCTAGTTACTCCTGGTTAGATTTCATACCTCAGTACACTGTTCCATAGAATGTATATTTATTTTTTCTGATGAATTACAAGTTACAAGGTGCTCACACACTATGGTATAATGGTTTCTTTGATGCTGTAATGATGAAAGTGTTAGTCTAGTGGTGCCTTAGTGATGGCTGTTACAGCGAAGTTTAGTTGTGGCTAAGTGTGGCTGTTGAGTGTAATAAATATGAAATGGAGTAGTTGTGGCTTCCAGAGAATAGACATGTCCCTCATGAAGTAAGTCATTGTTCCTCGGCTTACCTCATGGACTGCCTTGGCCTCAAACAGGTTGTGGCTGGAGAACTTGAAGCCAAAGGAATTGTTGAGTGAGGGGCCTTCCAGCACCTGGGGAAGAACAGTCGGTCTAAGGTGTTGGAAAACTGTGCTCAGCGAGGGGTGGGGTGGGGGGGTGGGGTGGGGGGGGTCTTTCATGTGAATCTTATAAATCTCAATCATATATGTGAAGAGAACTCAACAAATAGCCAGTGAGAACAGAGGCAAATCAAAACTTGAAGAAAAAGGAAATGTAGAAGCAAATTAGTGGAAAGATAAGAAAAAAATACAAGTAAATGCTTAAAAAAAGAAATTTGAAAAAAATAGATAGAAGTAAATTAATTTAAAAGTAGGAAATAAGAAGGCATATAAAGTAAAAAAGAAAACACTAAAAACAAGAAAATAAAAGTAAAAGAAACAAAACTAATGGAAACAAAAATAAAGAAAATAAAGTAATATAAGAATACGAAATAATAAGAAAAGATGTAAGCAAGAACAGAAGCAGACTGAGGATCCAGAACCCACCTGAGAGAGTGAGCCGTGGCCGCCCGCCAGGCTGTAGAACTGCTGCCGGAACTGTGAGTCAAGCAGCTGCCGGCGGAGGAGCGAGTCATTGGAGCGCTGGCTGCCCGGCTGACTAAGTGGAGGTGTTCCTGAGTGGCTGGCTGGCTTATCGGACAATGGCTGGCTCAGTGGCAGGGTTCCTGAATGGTTGACTGGCTTGCCGGATGATGGCTGGCTCAGTGGTGGGGTTCCTGAATGGCTGGCTGGCTTGCTGGAGGATGGCTGACTTCCAACCTACAAAAGTAAAACTACAGTAAACCCTCAGATAGCCACAATAATTCAGTTGAGAACCTTGAGGGCAAATTAACCCTTTGATTACCGATGGTGTACCAAAGTACTTCATATAAAGTTTCGGCTTAGGAACCGATGAAGTACGTGCATACATCATCGCTCATTGACGATACACAGGACTTAATTTTTTTCAGTTTGTGTGGTTTTTATGACATAGAGACAAATTGACTAGCTGGCACCTTGTGTTTCAAGGACGTTGGGGACGTTGGCCTTGGGGGGTACGATGTGAAGCCTGGGGTGGTGGCGGGGCAGTGTGTGATTGACCCGTGTCACGTCATGGCGTCGATAGTGATTCTGAGCGCGATATGACTCTTGAAGGTGACTTACAAGGGTCAGATGATAATGAAACTCAATCAGAAGGCTTCATAAGTGACTCGGATGAAGAATATTTGCCAGAGAATGACAGTGAGGTGAATAGTGACGAGGAAAATGAGTGATGTGAATGGTGACGATGAAGAAACACTGCACAGCCCCACACTCCACACACCCCTACACTCCTTTACACTCGTGGCTGACCCCTTTGCTGATCATCGTCCTGGCACTGTTCCTGCCCTAATGGAGGATTTTTCTGGTGTTCATCCTGATGTACCAAGGAATGACATGAGTGCTTTGGACTTTTGATTTAAATAGTATACATCTCGTGAACAAAATCTATGAGAACACGTGAAAAAAATATGTAAATGGCTAAATATGGGTGTAAGGATAAATATAAACTACCCCCATGAAATTAGGAGAAGCACGCAAAACTTGGTGTGGGAGAGGGGGGGAGTGGGAAGCATGGGGATCACGGAGTCAGTAACGAAGGGGTTAAGGATCTGCATGTTGTCAAACAAATATTCATGAGTCTCCAAGGTGCAGATGAAAAACAAAGTCTTACCAGAAGTTTTGCGTTGATTTTTGCAGCCAGATACTGCTGCTACAAGGATATTACCATCACTTGCATGCTTGAAAGAAGGAAGTCCTATCACACTTATGTGAGACAACAAAAATTTTCAAGAGCAGTGTGGCAGGGTAAGTCACAGCACTTGATGCTCTTTCCTTACCATGGGTGAGGCAGGGGAAGGCACAGGGGAGGGAGCCGAGGCAGGTGCTGGGGAGGGTTGGGAGCTCGCCAACACCTCACTGTCATCTCCGCCCTTCCAACTCGCTGTCTCCTCACCCCCTGGGATGCTTAGGCTGCCTCCTGGGTCAGCATCCTTGCCTGCCTCCCCTGCGGGTATTATCAGATCGTTGAACACATACTACACAAGTCTACCTTCAGATAACTTGTGTTTGGGTCTATTTTCCTTTCCTTATATTTTTCCTATTAACCTTAAAGAAAGGAAAAGAGAGTAAAGACAAAGAAGGATTATGAAGAGTTTTATACAGGTGCCTCACTTTACAAATCAGTTACACTCATGAAAACGTCCACTAACCAAAATTCATTAAGCAAACCCAATTAGCAGGATTAAACGGAGCCTGGTTCCAGGACCCCAATTTTTCCTTCCTCTACCCATATTAACCCCTATTTTCCTCAATCATAATTAATATATGACTATTTTATGACTTCCAAACCCTTAACTTACAACTACAGCTATGGCTCAACATGCAACAGACATACAGGGGTTCACTGCAGCTCTTGCAATAATCAAAGATACATATTATAGCTTATTGCACATTGGCTACAACACCATACAGCATGTTACTGTCCTGTATGCCACAGGCAACTGTAGCAATGCTAAGTGTTTGTATACCTAAAATTATATAATCATAGAATGAAAAGTGAAATTAATGAAATGGTGTCAATCCAGTGGTGGCAGTGGGCAGCGTCCTCCCCGGCTAAACCTCTGACTGGCTCACCACACGCCAGGCCTGCCCTCGCCGGCCCCCTGCCTGAGCACTGCCTCCTGACCCAGTTTGTTTCCAGGTCAATCACTCGACAAGGCCTCTTACTGGCAATATTAGCAGGTGTTGCACACTTATGGGCCATGATGATTAAATCGAAAAGTTTAGAAAGTTTCGTTTAGTCGGCGCAACATCTGTGGTCATGTGCCGGAGAGAGATGGAAGGGGAAGGAATTATAGAAGGGAACAGATCCCAGGAGACGGGACACAACCCCCGATTGATACCTGGTACCCATTCACTGCTGGGTGGACAGGGGTGTAGAGTATTGGAAAAGCCGCCCAAATTTTTCCACTCCGCCTGGGAATCGAACCCGGGGTCTCTCGGTTGTGAGCCGAGTGTGCTAACCACTGCACCACGAAGCCCCCTATGATTAAATCAAGCACACAGGGAAATGATAAAATCAAGAAACTGCTCGAAATTGTCCACAGAATAAATAGTTAAAGCAAATATTGGTGTTCGTTAAGTGAGCAAATGGTAGCAAAACGTGATCTTTGTTTAAGAAAGTAGAAGACTACTAATATTAAAGCAAAAGTGGAAACTTCTGAGTTGGTGAGTCATACAAAAGATATGCATGAAAGCACAAGGTCATATTGCTCCATGAAGCCTGGCGTGAATATGACACTCATAGATGCACAAATTTCATGATCAAGTGAATGTGAATGGTGAAGACTGATAGTTCTAGAAATAAAAGCTAATTTTCCCACAGCAGTCTTTTCCTAACATATGATACTACTGAGAACAGTATGTACAAAATGGTGACCACTGTACCTTGCTCCTGGCTGAGGCTGTTTCTGGGCCTCTTGCTGGCTGGCTCCGTGGTGATGTCCAGCGCCAGCCCCCTGAAGGCCCTCCTCCCTCTTGGCCCTGCCTCCCTCTGTACAGCCTCCCCCTCTAGGCCTTCTTCAAGAGGAGCCAGACCGTCCAGAGATGCACGACGCTTCCTGCCAAGCAGCGGGGACACTGTGGCCCAGGGCTGCTCGGCCTCCCAGGATACTCGCCGCCTTGACCGGGGCTGCAAGCGGGAGGGGGTAAGGTTGCTGGTTCTGGGGGTGGGAGGGTGACCTGAAGGGGTTGTGGGGTGGCTGAGGAGGGCTGGGGTGTGGCCAGAGGTGCCTGGGGAGGGGCTGTCTGCCTTGGTGATGGGGGTGAGGTGGAGGGCCTGCATCCTTGGTGGTGGCTTGGGATGGGGTGTGCTGGTGCTGAGGTGGCCACCCCAGGGGGAGGTGCTTAGTGCTGCTTGATGCTGCTGGTGCCCGCCGCTGCCACTGCTGCTGGCACCACCCTTGCCAGAGTCCTTGTGGCCGGGGGCACTGGGTCTTGAAGTTTTGTCACTGTTATTATCCTTTTTGTTGCCCCCTTGTGGTGAGGACTGGCTCCCCCCCTCGCCCCCACCCCCCTTCCTGTTGTGGCCATCTTTCTTCAGGGCCGCCAGGATCTGTCGCGCCTTCACCCACCGCTGGACATCTTTGAGGGGTGGGGGTGGCTTCACTGGGGTGAGGATGGCTCCTCTACGTGCCCCCAGGAATGAGGCCTCGTGCCTGGCGGGGGTGGCTGCCTCGGTCTCCAATGAGGTCAACAGCACCCTCCAGTTTTCCAGTCCCTCGGCCTGGAAGCGTCCCTCAAATTCCTCTAGGTCAGTGATGGTGTTGGTTCTGAGGTGCAACACTTGCCCGCCCACCTCCAGGGGCCGGGTGGGCAAGTCGCCTGGGTTGCTACAGAAGGCCTGGGGGTGAAGGGCTGGGCGCAGGTCATAGTCCCCAGAGGAAGAGGCCACATCATCCTGGGCTGGTGGGGGAGGCAGGTACACCAGGGTCTTGCTCCCTGATTGCCTTGTCCTGGCCCGTCCCCCACGCTGGCCATCATTACGCCTGCCTTGGCCTGGCTGACGGCCCGGCTGGCGGGGGACGTTGCCTCCTCTTGGCCGCTGCCTTGACTGCTGGCCTCCCCGGCCCCTGTTGCTGTCATTGTTGTCGTCATTGTTGCCGCTGCCTTGCTCCCTGTAGAACCCTGGTGTGATCTTCTCCCCTGCAAGGCTGTGAGGCTGGTACTTGCTGGGTGAGGGAGTCTGTGGGTCAGACAATGGCTGGCCACCCCCCCCCTCCCCTGGCCTGGAAGGGGGTAGGGGCACATACTCTTCCTCCTGGGGCGTCTTGAGGCTGGGGTCCTGGCTGGGCGGGATGGCTGCTATGCCGCTGGGAATGTACTCTGGGGTGGGCTTGTCAAGGCCAACGATGGGCTGGGGACTGTACTCATCGTCCTCCGGCGGGGAGCCACTGGGCCCGGACAATGATTTGGGAATGTACTCAGCCTTGGGGGTGGGCTGGGTAAGGGGCTTGGGGACATAGGCTTCACTAGGGCTGTTATCACTGGTGGCTGTCTCCATGGGTCTGTCTTCTGGGGAGTCTGGTGGCTGGTGGGTGGTGCCAGCCTTCCTGTCTTGTAAGGACTTGAGGGCTGAGGGCTGGGAGGAGGCTGGCCTGACTATCTGAGCCTTGCTGGGCCCCTTGCTGCTGCTGCCTTGTGTCTGCTCATGTGGGGAGCTGCCCTTTTTGCTGCTTTGTCCATGGAAATCTTGTTTAGTATTTGCCTTTTTGCCAGCCTCAGACTGATGGCCACTCCCTGTTCCCTCCTTTTTCATGGACAGGGACTTTGGGTCATGCTGTGAGACCTTCTTCTTCATTTTCTGCAGCTGGTGTTCCTTCAGCAAGCTCTTCTTCTTGGTGCTGTCCAGCTGGTGTTCTGGATTCTGAGGGACTGTTTTCTTTATGCTCTGGGGTTGGTATTCCTGAACTGGTGTCTTCAAGCTGATGTGCAAAGGTTGGTACTCAAGCTCTTTGTCCTCCCCCTTGATGCTTTTGGGGTGGTAGTCTTGCTGTGGGGGCTCTTGATCATTCTCCTTCTGCTGTTTGGAGATGGGTTGAGGTTGGTATTCCTGATCTGGGGCTTTGGTGATGGGCTGGGGCTGGTACTTGGGGTTTGGTGGGGCCTTAGTAATGGGCTGGGGCTGGTATTCAAGGCCTGGGGCAGCACTGGAGGCCTGAGAGGAGTAGGAGGTACCAGGGGGAATAAGAGGCTGGGGGGTGTACTGCTCCTCCTCCTCCTCCTCCTCTTCCCCAGACTTCCCAGGGCCTTCCAGTTTTGGGTCAGAACCAAAGAGAAGCTCGAGTGCCTTCTCAGTCTGCTTTATCTCTGGAACAGTCTTTTTAGGGTCCTTGGATGGTGTAGAAGATGAAGAGTCACCAACAGGGTTCTTAGTCTCCACAGAGCCAAACAGAGACGTCAGAGCCTTCTTGATTTTCGATAGTTTTGCCTGGTCTGTTGAGTCTGCTTTCGCTGTGGCCTCACTGTCCTGGCTCTTGGGAGGGTTGTCTTCCTTGCTGATGCCTGTGTCTTTCGTGGCCAGGTTAGGTTTGCGGCCAGCTTTCTCCTTCTTACTCTGTGTGTCCTTGTCTCCGCTTCTGGGTCTCTGCGCGCTGGCCTTGTCTTTCCTTGGAGTGTCCTTGATGGTGTGTTTATCTCTGGCTTGTGTTTCCTTATCACTGCTTTTATCCTTGCTGGGAGATTCCTTGCTGCTCGAATTCTCTTTACTTGGCGTTTCCTTGCCGTTGTTCTTCTCTTTGCTACTGCTTTTGTCGTTACTGGAAGCTTCCTTGTTGCTGGTTTTATCTTTGTGAGGAGTTCCACCGTCACTGTTTCTATCCCTTTTGTTGTGATCTTTGTTGCTGGTTTTGCTTGTATCTTTGGGGCTCAGTCTGTCCCTTTCGTGTCTCTCTTTGCTGCTTGCTTTTTCTCTCTTGCTGGTCTGTTTCTGTCTGTTCTTCGGGTCTCGATCGGCACTTCTGTCTCCCTTGCTGCTGGTGCGTTTGTCTCTGGCGTTTGAGTCCTTTTCTTTGCTCCTGCTTCTGCCGTGCGTTTCTCTGCTCTCGTTGCTGCGTTTGCCTGCTGGTGATCCTCTGTCGTGTTGTTTGGTTGACCGTGACTCACTGTGACTACTGCTCTCTCTCTTGTGCGACTCTTTAGGGTTAGATTCTCTGCTCTTGTGTTTGTCTTTGTTGCCCTCCTTTCTCTCTTTGCTGTGGCTATCTTTGTCTTCCTTTCTTTCTTTATCTTCCTTGTCTTCCTTTTTCTCTTTGCTGTGGGTGTCTCTGTCTTTTTTTCTCTCTTTGCTGTGGCTATCTTTGTCTTTCTTGTCTTCTTTTCTCTCTTTGCAGTGTCTTTCTTTCTCTTCTTTGTCTTCCTTTCTCTCTTTGTTGTTGCCTCCTTCTTTACTTTCTTTGTCGTCTTTGTCTTCTTTTCTCCCTTTGCTGTGGGCTTCCTTGTCTTCCTTTCCCTCTTTGCTGTTACTCTTCTCTTTATCATCGGAATCTTTGTCGCCGCTGTTTTTGTCTCTCTTCTCACCTTCCTTGCAGCTGTTTTTGTCTTTGGTGTGAGAGCCCTTGTCTTTAGTCTTGTCCTTTGTGTCTTTACCCTTAAAACTCTCCTTCTGGTCCCTGGCTGGGTGGTGCTTCTCCTGGTCCTTGGAGTTGTCCGTACCATCACTGCCCTTTTTACACGATTCTTGAGTCTTTTCTTTCTCGGGTGATTCTTTGCTCTTTTCCTTCTCTTCAGCGGGTGATTTCTTTTCTCTGGCAGATGGATTTTGGGGACTCTTCTCTTGACTTCCTGGATGTCCTCTTCCCTTGCTGTCTGCGTTGTGGTGTTTCAGAGACTCTTGTGATCCAGTCTTCTTTTTCTCTGTTTCTCTGTTGCTGTTGATATTTTCTTGGCTCGTATTCTTGCTGGATGTGGATGCCTTGCTTCTCTTCCCATTAGCGGATGATTCTCTACTCCTGCTGCTGGTGCTTGACGAGTCCTTGCTTCTGTTTTTACTCAGCGATGTGTCTCGGCTTCTATGCTTACTGGAGGATGACTCTCTGGACTCTGTTTTCTTAGTGTGTGACTCTTTACAGGCATGTCTGGTGTCTGAAGGTTCATGGTGACTCTCCTTCTTCATGTCCTGGTGACTCTTTCCACCGGATGACTCGTGTCCCTTTTCTGATGTACTCTTGGACTTGCTTGAGTCAGGACTGCTTGCTTTATCTCCTGGGGACTCTCGCCCTTTGTTCTTGGCTTTCAAATCTGAACTATTCTTTTCTCCTCTTGAACTGGTAGATTTAACACTTTCTGGTGCTTCTCTGTTCTGTGGCAAAGGGGCAGTTTTCTCACAGTCTACAGATGAGGCTTGGGTCAGCTCCTTGCTCTTGCAGGAAATTTCATCTCCTTTGACTGTGGGCTTATCTGAGGACTGTTCTTTGTCTTGTAATGAATCTGCTTGTTTCTCACTTTCCTTTGGCAACAATGAAGTTTCCTCTTTTCTTAGGGATACAGTGTGGTCATTTTCCTGATCTGGGGGCAAAGATGAATTATCCTTTGTTGTGGTACATGAAACCTTGTCTTGTTCCTTGTTTGGGGGAGAAATTGGTGGACTCTCCTTGCTCTCTCTGTCTGAGCTGGTTTGTGAAGTGAGGCCTTTGTCTGGCAACGGAAGCTGGACTTTCTCTTTTTCTGGAGACAAACCCTTATTCACAGTAGAAGCTTGCACAGTGTCTTGCTGCAATTTTTCTGAGCTTGCAGTTGAAACTTTACTTTCTCCTTTATCAGTAGGTAAAGCCTGTTTTTGTTGAGTGGTCGGGCAGACTGTGATACTGGTGGTCTTATCTGGTGATGACAATACTTCAGTTTCCTTCTTCTTGACTGTGGTGGTGGGCAAGGCTCTTTCCTTTTTGGGGTATGGAGGTGATCTCTCTCTCCTCTCTGATGATGATGGGGATTCACTGTCCATGTCTGGGGGTGACGACTGGTGGCTGTCTTTGTCTGGGGATGAAGATTGGAGTGTTTCTTTGTCCTGGGGAGGTGATGAGGACTTATCTTTTTCTGGGGATTGAGATGGGGACTTATCTTTGTCTGGGGATTGAGATGGGGACTTTTCTTTGCCTGGGGATTGAGATGGGGACTTATCTTTGTCTGGGGATTGTGATGGGGACTTATCTTTGTCTGGGGATTGAGATGGGGACTTATCTTTGTCTGGGGATTGAGATGGGGACTTATCTTTGCCTGGGGATTGAGATGGGGACTTTTCTTTGCCTGGGGATTGAGATGGGGACTTATCTTTGTCTGGGGATTGAGATGGGGACTTTTCTTTGTCTGGGGATTGAGATGGGGACTTTTCTTTGTCTGGGGATTGAGATGGGGACTTTTCTTTGTCTGGGGATTGAGATGGGGACTTTTCTTTGTCTGGGGATTGAGATGGGGACTTTTCTTTGCCTGGGGATTGAGATGGGGACTTATCTTTGTCTGGGGATAGAGATTGGGACTTTTCTTTATGTGGGAGTGATGGGTGCCTTTCTTTGTCTGATGAAGACTTGTCTGGGTGAGTGGGTGAAGATGATGGCTTTTCTTTGTCTTGGGGTGATGGGGATTTTTCTTTGTCTTGGGGTGTTGAGGACTTGTCTGTGTCTTGGGGTGTTGGGGACTTTTCTTTGTTTTGAGGTGATGGGGACTTTTCTTTGTTTTGGGGTGATGGGGACTTTTCTTTGTTTTGGGGTGATGGGGACTTTTCTTTGTCTTGGGGTGATGGGGACTTGCCTGTGTCTTGGGGTGTTGGGGACTTGGCTTTGTCTTGGGGTGATGGGGACTTGGCTTTGTCTTGGGGTGATGGGGACTTGGCTTTGTCTTGGGGTGACGGGGACTTGGCTTTGTCTTGGGGTGATGGGGACTTTTCTTTGTCTTGGGGTGATGGGGACTTTTCTTTGTCTTGGGGTGATGGGGACTTGGCTTTGTCTTGGGGTGATGGGGACTTGGCTTTGTCTTGGGGTGATGGGGACTTGGCTTTGTCTTGGGGTGATGGGGACTTGGCTTTGTCTTGGGGTGATGGGGACTTGGCTTTGTCTTGGGGTGACGGGGACTTTTCTTTGTCTTGGGGTGATGGGGACTTGGCTTTGTCTTGGGGTGTGGGGACTTGGCTTTGTCTTGGGGTGATGGGGACTTGGCTTTGTCTTGGGGTGACGGGGACTTGGCTTTGTCTTGGGGTGATGGGGACTTTGATTTGTCTTGGGGTGATGGGGACTTGGCTTTGTATTGGGGTGGGGACTTGGCTTTGTCTTGGGGTGATGGGGACTTGGCTTTGTCTTGGGGTGATGGGGACTTGGCTTTGTCTTGGGGTGATGGGGACTTGGCTTTGTCTTGGGGTGATGGGGACTTGGCTTTGTCTTGGGGTGATGGGGACTTGGCTTTGTCTTGGGGTGATGGGGACTTGGCTTTGTCTTGGGGTGATGGGGACTTGGCTTTGTCTTGGGGTGATGGGGACTTGGCTTTGTCTTGGGGTGACGGGGACTTGGCTTTGTCTTGGGGTGATGGGGACTTTTCTTTGTCTTGGGGTGATGGGGATTTGTCTGTGTCTAAGGAAGGGGACTCTTGCTTATCTTTGATTGATGATGGGGAGTCATCTTTGCTGGGGGATGAAGATGGGAGCTTGTCTGGAGAAGATAAAGGGAGCTTGTCCTTGCCCAGGGGTGATGATGGGAGCTTCTGTTTCTCTTTAGATGATGATGATGAGTTTTCTTTGTCCATGGATGACGACGGTGAATCCTTTTTGTCACTGGGTGATGACGGGGGCTGTTCCTTGTCTTTCAAAGATGATGGAGACTTGTCAGTGGATGATGGTGGGGTTTTTTCTTGTGGTACTACAGTTGATTTGTCTTGGGACGATGATGGGGTACTTTCCTTCCCATGGGATGATGATGAGGGTCTACCTTTATGCAATGATGGGGATTTTGCTTTTTCTGTGGATGAAGACGAGGGATTATCCTTTTCTTGAGATGATTGGGACTTCTTCTTGTCTGATGGTGAAGACGGAGCTTTGTCCTGCTCTGACGATGAAGATGAGGACTTTCCTTTATCGGTGGGTGTAGGCGAAGACTTTTCCTTTGCTGTGGATGAAGACAGTGGCTTTTCCTTAACTAGGGAGGATGATGGGGAGGATTTCTTGTCTGATGTTGAGGGCTTTTCCTTCTCTGGTGGTGATGAAGATGTGGCACTGTCTTTGTCATGTGATGTGGATGTTGTCTTGCTCTTCTCCGAGGACGAGCTCTTTGTCTTATCCGATGAATCTCCAGGGTGAACCTTCTTCTTTGTCACTTTACTCTTCTTGGATGATTGAGATGATGAGTCACCTTTTTCCCTTTTCCTTGAAGTGCTTCCTCCCTGCCCACTTTTCTTGACTTTATCTTTCCCTGGTTTCTCTGTTTTTGTTGCCCTTTCTGACTTGCTGCCTTCTGATGGTTTTGCAACTAGCTTCTTTACTTTTAAGGGTTGGAGTGGCTTCTTTTTCTTCCTTTTGACGGCCTTTGCAATCTTGTCCTCACCAAAGACCTTCTGCATCATCATATCAAAGCCTGAGGAGAGTGTTTCCTTCACCACAATGACCTTGGGAGACTTGGAACGGTTACTGGCCTTGACTGGGGATGCTGATCTTTTCCCTGACCCTGAGGATGATGACGACTTCCCTGGCGTTGAGCTTTCCTTCTTGATGGTCTCCAAAGTCTTCTCTGGCGTACTGTTGTCTTTCTCACTGGTACTTGGGACTGGCGTCTGCTGAGGGGTGGGCTTGGGACTCTGCCTTTTTCTGAGGGCCCACTCGTCATTGTCAACACCAAATGTCATGATCGAGAGGGAGATTCTGTTGGCTTTTTGAGGGGAATGTGCTCCTCCCTGGCTTTTTTCAACAGCACATGGTTGTTTGGTCTTGGCTTCTGATGGGGAGCCATGCTTCTCTGAGGGCACCCCACTTGTTGGACTGGAGGTTCCCTGGCTGCTGGAACTGTTGTGTGTGGAAGAGTCTGTCCTGGCATCCAAGGCCTTTGATCTTTTGGGCAAGTCTTGTGAGTCTGAGATGGGTGGTGACGGAACTGACTTGCTGTCACTGGGCTCTGGACTTTTGGGTGGATTTTGTGCATTGGGTGCTCCTTCTTCCACCAGATGTTTGTGTCCCTTTGTGTCATTGTTCTTGTTTTTTTCCTCACTCTTCTCTTCTTTGTCCTCTGTGGGTTCTGAAGTTTTTTCATTGACAGTTGCCGTGTGTTTGCTTTTCTCTTCAACATCAGCATCGTCTTTATATGCTGCATCATTGCCTTTCTCTGCCTTCTCTTCTGTTATCTTCTTTGGTAGTTTGCTGGTTTCCTCAGTGTGCTGTGAGCTACTAGATGGAGTGGAGGATTGAGTATTTGCTGTTACTTCTGTGGGTTCTTTCGGTGATGTTGCTTCTACAGAATTTAATACTGTGGAATTGCTGCCTTTATTCCCAGAGTGAGAATCATCAACCTTACTTTCATTAATATCTTTTGTTTTCTTGTCAACATCTTTTACTTCCTTGTCTTCAGTATCAGGTTTGTTGGTGGTGTTGATGTTGCTTGCCTTGTCTGACTTTCCATTTGGTGAAACTGCTCCTTCTGGTGATGTTTCTGTGTCTTCTGTTTTGCCTGAGCTTACGTCCTTGTCGCCTGCCTCTGCCTCCTCCTCAGGTCTTGGTCTTGGTGGGATAGCAGAGGCACCTTCAACTACACTCTTATTTGGCTGCGAGGATCCCGTGGCACATGTGGACTCTCCTAGTGTTTGATCTTCTTGGATTGAGTCTGATGTTGATGAGGATTTTGTGAGTGCTTTGGTGGTGCTGGTGTTGGTATTGGTGGTGCTGGTGTTGGTATTGGTGTTGGTGGTGCTGGTGTTGGTATTGGTATTAGTGGTGTTGGTGTTGGTATTGGTGGTGTTGGTGTTAGTGGTGTTGGTATTGGTGTTGCTGGTGGTGTTGGTGTTGGTATTGGTGGTGCTGGTGTTAGTGGTGTTGGTATTGGTGTTGCTGGTGTTGGTATTGGTGTTGGTATTAGTGGTGTTGGTATTGGTGGTGTTGGTGTTAGTGGTGTTGGTATTGGTGTTGGTGGTGTTGGTATTGGCATTGGTGGTGTTGGTGTTGGTATTGGTATTGTTGTTGGTATTGGTGGTGTTGGTGTTGGTATTGGTGGTGCTGGTATTGGCGGTGGCGGTGTTGGTGTTGTTGGTGGTGGTATTGGTGTTGGTATTAGTGGTGCTGGGGTTGGTATTGGTGTTGGTGGTGTTGGTATTGGTGTTGGTATTGGTATTGGTATTGGTGTTGGTGGTGTTGGTATTGGAGGTGTTGGCATTGGTGGTGCTGGTATTGGTGTTGGTATTGGTGGGGTTGGTGTTGGTATTGGTGGTATTGGTGTTGGTGGTGTTGGTATTGGTATTGGTGGTGTTGGCATTGGTGGTGCTGGTATTGGTGTTGGTATTGGTGGGGTTGGTGTTGGTATTGGTGGTGTTGGTGTTGGTATTGGTGTTGTTGGTGTTGGTATTGGTATTGGTGGTGTTGGCATTGGTGGTGCTGGTATTGGTGTTGGTATTGGTATTGGTGGTGTTGGTGTTGGTATTGGTATTGGTGGTGCTGGTATTGGTGTTGGTATTGGTATTGGTGTTGGTGGTGTTGGTGGTGTTGGTATTGGTGTTGGTGTTGGTATTGGTGGTGCTGCTATTGGTGGGGTTGGTGTTGGTATTGGTGGAGGTGGTGTTGGTGCTGGTGGGGTTGGTGTTGGCGTTGGTATTGGTGGGGTTGGTGTTGGTATTGGTATTGGTGGTGTTGGTGTTGGTATTGGTGGTGTTGGTATTGGTGTTGGTGGTGTTGGCATTGGTGGTGTTGGTATTGGTGTTGGTGGTGTTGGCATTGGTGGTGTTGGTATTGGTATTGATGTTGGTGTTGGTGGTATTGGTGGTGTTGGTATTGGTACTGGTGTTGGTGACAGTATTGGTGGTGGTGGTGGTGGCAACGGTGGAGATGGGGAAAGGCTCTGCTGGTGTTGGTTTCATATCTTTGGTTCTGTGAGTCTCTTTACTTTGAGGAGACTTCATGGTGCTCTCCGACCTTTCCTTGAGTGTCCTTAGCCTCTTCTCTCCCTCTGCATGGTCATGGGGGGAGCTGTGGTGCCTCTTCTTGCTGCTGTTCCTGAGATCCTTCTTGAGCCCTTTTTGATTTGTTCTCCTTGAGGCACCCTGGGAGCTTTTGGGGTGATCTGGGTGGTGGTGGCTCTCCTCCTTGCCCTTTGAAGACTCTGCTGCTGAACTTTCCTTATCTGGCTCCTGATCATCACTTGTCTGGTCTTTGTCCCCATCTTTGGAGGAGTGAGAACTAAGTGTGTTTGATGGTGATGCTGGGTGTGAGGGAGCCTGAGGACTACCGGCAGCCTTATCTCTGTTTTGGTTGCCTTGCTTATTCTGGGTTTTATTTCCACCAGACTCAACACACTCAGCGGAGGGTGGAGAGGAGCAACGGCCGGACGAAACAAGTGACTCCTCGATGTTGATGATGGACCTGTCGATGGAGACCTTGAGTGACAGCTTCCCTCCCTTCACCAGCTTCTCCCAAGGCACGTCAATGGCTTCCTCATCTTTGCTTGAATGTTTAGGTTTGTCTTTGTCTGTTGTTGTTGAGGTGGACATGATGGGATTGTCGGGCTCCAGGAGAAGGTTTTGATCTGGTATTTTCTTTTTCTTGGTGTCTTCTTGCTCCTTGGCTCTTTCCATTTGGGTATCTGGAGCTTTCTGCAGATTCTTTGTTTCTGTTTGGGTCGTGTCTTCCACAGATTTTTGGGTTTTGTTATCTGTTTTAATGTCTGCTCCTTCTCCCTTTTCTCTTTCCTTGATTGCAAAACCTGTCTTTATTTCTCCTGTACTCTTTGTCTCTTTTGATGCACTGATGTCCTTACTCACTGTCTGGCCATTTACTTCTCCGCAGCCTTGTGGCGGTGTTTTCTCTGAAGGCTGTTGGGTGTTATTTGAGGATGCACAAGTACTATCTATTGACTGAGGGGTTTTTGAGGCAACATGGCCCTTCAGAGACACTTCACAAGTTACTGGTGACTCATCATCTTTCTGCGGCTCCTGGTTATAATCTTGGGAGTTGTGGTGCTTTTGGGAAACCTGGTCACCTTTTTCAGTTATTTTATCATTAGTTTGAATCATCCCCTGTCTTAGTTTGTCCTGGCCCACTCCTGTGTTCCTCTGCTGATTGATGTCTGTGAGAGTGCAGGGTACATGGGAGGGTGTGCTGCTTTTCGTCTGGTCACCTGTCTTCTCCACTACTGCTGCTGCCGATGGTGCACTGGCGATGGTGGACAGAGTGACTGCTGTGGTGGTAGTTAAAGCAGCAGCAGTAATCGTAGAGGTGGAGGAGGTGGAGGCAGATTCTGTAGTATTCACTTTAGCAGTAGTAGTGGTAGTGGTGGTGGATGCAGCAGCCACTGTGGAGGTCATAGGTATGGTGGATGATTTGGACATGGAGGCTGTTGTTGTTGGGGTGGATGAAGGAGAAGCAGCTTTGGTGGTAACTGTGGAAGTAGCAGCAGCTGTATTGGTGGTAGTGGATGTAACAGAAACAAGGTTGGTAGCCGATGTAGCAGCTGCTGTAATGGTCTTTGTGGTAGGGGCAGCTGAAGTTGTTGTTGTAGTAGTAGCTGCAAGGGAGGCAGTGGTGAATGTAGGAGCAAGTGTGGTGGTGGTGGTGGTGGATGTAGCAGTTGATATGGTGGTGGTAGTTGTGGTAGCAGGTGTTATGTTGGTAGTGTCTCCCGGTCCAGCTTGTTTATCCCTTGCTGAGAGTTCTTGGTAAGTGTTCTTTGCTTCCTTGCTTGTGATGCTGGCTGCTTGCTCACTATCTGAAGAAGTAATCGATCTGCTGTCAGTGTCTTTAGCTACCATAATCTCAGCGCCCTTTGAAGCAGCACCAGTAGAAGCAGTGGTAGCAATGGTGGTGGTGGTGCCTGAAGGAATTTTTCTTTGTTCCTCCTTGGCTGTTGTGTTTCCTTCCGCCGTTTGCTTAGATTGCTTGGCAGGTGAAGAGGTGGTTGTGTTGGTTAGTTCTTTGTTAGTCTGCCGGGCTGGTTCACGCTCTGTAGCTGTTGTGTTTTCTTCAGTTGTTGGCCTGGCAGGTGAAGAGGTGGTTGTGGTGACTGGCTCTCTGTTACTCTGCCTGGCTGGTTCACACTCTGTAGCTGTAGTGTTTTCTTCAGCTGCTTGTTTGGTTTGCTTGGCAGGGAAAGAGGTGGCTGTGTTGCTTGGTTTAATGTTCATTTGCTTGGCTTGCTCATGCTCTGTGGCTGTGGTGCTGGTTTGCTGGATCTCTTTGCATGCTGTGGTAGTCTCTTGAGCTGTTTGTTTGGTTTGCTTAGTAGGTAAAGAAGTGGTTGTACAAGTTGGTTCTATATCAGCCTGCTCAGCTTGTTCATTCTCTGTGGCTGTGGTGCTGGCCTGCTGTCCTACTCTGCTGGGTGTAATGGTTTTCTTATTCCCCTTCGTGCTCTTTTCACCTCCTACGGCTCCCTTCTTTTCTGCCCCTGCTGTGGTTTTCTTTGCTAGAACCTTTTTGATCTCATTCCTCTTTGTTACTGGAGAGGTGGTAATGGTGTTGGTTGGGGTGGAGGATGTAGTGGTGGTAGTGGGGGCAGGAGCAGATGTGGTAGTATTAGTAGTGGTAGTGGTAGGCATCGTCGTGGTTGCTGGGACCTGAGGGGCTGTACTGCCTTTTGTTGATACTGTGGTTGTGGTGGTGGGCTCTGTACTTCCCATTCTGAGCTTGGTAAGTGGTGTGGTGTTGGAGGTGGCAATGGTGGTGGTTGTTGTTGTGATGGTGGTGGTGGTATCTGTGTTATTTTGATTTTTCTTCTCTACTACTACAGCTGGTGTTCGAGGGAGTGTGGTAGTGGTGGTGTTGCGTGTGGAGGTGGATGTATGGGTGGGTGTGGGAGTGCTGGCGACTGTAGAAGTGGGGGTGGTGGTTGTGGTGTTGGTGATGAGGGTTGTGTTGGATGTGTGTGAGGCGGTGGTAGTCCTGGTGGCAGTGATCTGTGTGGTGGTGGGGCTACTGGTGATACTGGCAATGGCTGACATGTTGCTACTGACAGTGGTGGGTGTGTTTGGAGTGTTGGCAGTAGTGGTAGTAGATGTGTTAGTGGTAGTGTTGTCATGGGAAGTAAGTGTAGTGCTAGCATTAGTAGTGTTGGCACTGGACGTGGTAAGTTTAGTAGTGGTGTTGGTAGAGGTGGATGTGATAGCAGTGTTGCCGGGAGCAGCCTCTACAGATGAGCTGCATTCTGGCTGAGATGGGCTGATGGTTAGAGATGGACAGCCGCTGCTGTCATCCGAGTCTTCTGATGTGTGCCTCTGTGGTGTGATGTCAATGGTGAGAGGTGCAGGCAAGGCTGAGGGGCTGGTGGGTGATATTGATGAAGTTCTCTGTCTGAAGGAACAAGGAACAGGGGACATCCGCTCTTTTTTCCGCTCTGCTTTACTAATCACTGCTGTGTTAGGGGATGTTCCAGCACTCTCACTCTCCTCCTCAAGGCTTTCTGCTGGACTGGCTGGCATGGTTGAACCATCCCTTGCTGCACCACCACCAAAGAGGTCATCCTCCAAGGCGTCAAACTCCCCTGCCCTGTCGCTGCCGCTGGTTGGAGTCTCCCCAGAGGGGGAGGCAGTGGCAGGACTTGCGTCAGACAGGTGTGGAGTGATGCTGCTTGGACATAAATCATTCATCTGTGCTGCTGACTCATTCCCGGCTTTGTAAAAGTTGTCACTAAGACTTGGGAGACTCTTGCTCTCATTCACTATGTCAATACTTTCAGCAGAAAACTCTGACTCTGTCAAGCTGCCACTCCTAAGCCCAAGGAATGGCTTTCTGTCCACCTCCTCCTCACATAGTGTTTCAGCATTAGGCAACACTGGGGACTGTGGTGGTGTTGAGGGATCTGGCTTGATGGTCCTCTGCAGGATGGCTGGCTGGGTTAGCTGGTGGTTTCTCCCTGCTGGGTCAGCCTCATGACCTGTTACCCTTTCTGCCACTGGCTGGGTCTGGGTCTTTGTCAGCATGGGGTTCTGTGGTTCAGTGACAAGGTTAGTTGACAGTGGGTCTTGCATCTCATTCTCAGGAGAGTTGTCTGTATCCTCTACTGACTGCTCTGCTCCCTCTGTGGACAAAGGGTCCTCTGTCCCACTCCCTGAGAAGTTTCGTGCCTCAGATGGCAAGGAGCCAACCATTTTTGTGGCCAAAGAATTCTGTGTCTCAACTGTCTGAGTGTTCTGTATCTCCGTTGCTAGTGGATCTGTTGTTTCTGTGGCCAGGGGGTCTGCTGGGTCATCCTCGTTTGTCAGGGGGTCTTCAATTTCTGCAAGAGAATCTGGAGTCTCTGTGGACAGTGGGTCTTGTGTGTCACCCAATGTGGGGACATTAGTGTCTGCCAGGGGGTCCTCATTTACCTCTGGTGGGTCCCCAGTATCAGCCAAGGGGTCCAGAGTTTCCTCCCCCATCAAGGCACCATCAGAGCCATTCACCTCTGTGTCTTGATTCTCCTCCAGTGGATCCTGTGTGTCTGCAGCCAATGGGTCCTCCATGTCCGCCTCTCCTGTACATTCTGGCTGGGGACTTTTCTCCATCACCTCCACCTCCACAATGGGCAGGATGTTGGCTCCTGGACTGGGATGCCCCTCCACTGGCCCACCTAATGACCTGCTGCTGCTGCTGCTGACCAGTCCCCGTGACTGCTCCTCCTCACCAGGGGTGGAGGCTCTTGAGCGGTGGCTGGTGGAAGAGCAGGAGTCTGAGCGCTCCCTCCATGCAGGACTCTCGTAGCTGAAAGACACAACACAGTAATGCACGGGAGCCTCACAAAGAATGGAATCACAGAAAAAAAGAGCAGTCAAATAGTAACCATGAACAGATTAAGGGAAACATAAAGCAACTAAACACAAAACATAAAACATAACACTTTTAAACACAATAAGGAAAAACTAACATCAATAGTCATGCACATAGATAAAAATATTATACATAAATATGAAATCATACACACCCACCCACCCACCCACACACACACACGGACGCGCACACGGTCACACACACGGTCACACCCACCCACACCCATCCACACCCACACACCCATACATCCACCCACACCCACATGCACACCCACCCACCCACACCCACACCCACACGCACACCCACACCCACCACTCACCTTGCCAGCTGGAGGGTGAGCAGCGTGGGATAGGCTTGTCTGGTCCCAGAGGCTTGCCGGCCCTGAGATGATCCTGGGAGGACGAAGGAAAGACCAGATGGTGATGATGATGCTGATGACCTTGTTATTAGTAACATTTATACAAACAGCAATACTAACTTAAATAATAAAAATAAAGATACTAACTTAACAGTACTCATCATCACCATCATAAATCTGTTCCCACAGCAAGCAGGGCTGAGGTGTGCAAGGCAGCCATCTGCTGGCCACCTCACAACAGTGATCATGACATCATTACAAGCAATTATAATACCAGCACAGCTAATTACTTTATTGAAGTTTAGTAATTGTTTTAAAAGACATTAAACAATAAACATTAAACTGGAGTTTCCTCCATTCAAGTCCTCCATGAGCAAGAGACCCAGAGAGAGAAAAAAACATTGATCTGGAAACACCTCCAAAGTCTTCGACAATACAGCACACCTTGACGACTTTGAAAGGCTCACAAGGGAGTCCATGTAAAATCTTTGCTCTACAGGACACTTGCCACCAGTCATCTACAGGTGGGTGGTGGGCCACACGTGGGTAGGATCATCATAAGTCATGGCCATAATGAACACACACCCTCGCTCCACCCTGACAACAGTTCACAACACAGCCAGGTACTACAGAGTGGATAGAGATGTCACCCAAGCATGCAGGACTCCCATGACTCACTCCACTCCTCTCAACACAAAAAAGCCCAGATGGTGTTAAATCACATCCAGTAAACTATATTGCAGTAAAAACATGCCATATTTCCTGCCATATAAGATGCACCTATAATTTGGCAAGATATATGTAGAAAAAAATTAAAAACTCCACATTTTCCCTGAACTTAATGTGTATGCAGTATTACATTTGGCCACCTTACTTACAATTATGACTATGGTACCGTATGTTGCTTTGTGCCCTTCTCTGTGTTCAAAGTGTTCCACTGTTGGTTGAAGAGTTACAGTGCTCAAACCCCAAGCAGCTGTGGCTTTGAAATCGCAAACAAAAGGGTTGGTTGGTAGATTCATTCACTGCACAGTGTGCAGGCAGTAACTTTTGCCAACTACTGAGGGAACTAATCACACGAGGATGCTACGTTCGATGGGCAATCTTAGTCTTGATCTTGACTTTCAGGGACCGTTTACCTACTTTCAAACAGAAATAGATGTTGAATAATTAATCTCAATCATATTATGTTTTAATAGTTCATTTTATAAGGAGAAACAAAAATGCGTCTACAATAAACACTTCATCCATTCTTTCGAACATGTATCACAGAAAATGTCAGCTGACTGGGCCGTTGCGCAGCCCAAGTCCGTCCCCATGGTTGCCGAGCAGAGTCACGTCAACCGAGGTATGACTGTATACCCTGCTCCACCATTATTGTTCCCGTGTAATAGTCGCTTTAAGCATCACCGCCAAAGTACCCAGCACACTGGTGACTGGCGCGCCAAGACAGAATTGTGTTTTGTGTTTATTATTCACACCGCGCATCAGCTCCTACATGTGGCGCATCATCTTCTTGTGACCTGTATGATTTTTTGCATCAGATGTCCTCCCCCTCTCTTCTGCTTATTCACACTTTCCTTTTCTATTGCATCACACTATTCATTATCTAAAGCAATCAAAATTTGTACCTTTGATGTACACCGCGCAGGGGTAACTTTTTTTAGGCATTTTCAGAGTGAAAACAGTGAGTGTAACACGCCGCAAAATACAGCATATTTCATTCTGGAGACATCTGAAAACTATTGTGTCAAACGGAGGTGTTTTGGGTGTTGGTTTCGTACCAGTAACAATAACCCCGAGGCCTACCAGAACCTAACCATTGGGGTATAAGACGCAGGGTGATTTTTTTACTCTTCTTTTTTTTTAAAAGTGCGTCTTATATGGCGGGAAATATGGTAAATCATACAAAAGACTCCCTTCCTAAGCTGTGAACACTCATCAGATGCACCAGAATTTAGAGCTGGAAGAATAATACTACAACTTAAACACAACTTTACACTGAGGGAATTATACGACAACAAATTAAGGAGCAAATTAGTCAAAGGGTACTTACCAGGCGAGGAGGCTTGTTGCGGTGATGCCATCTCATCCCGGCCATAATAGTCAGGGGTCAGGAACGCCATATTCCACATGGGGTCGCGATACTCAGCGTTGACGTCAATGATGCGGTCGCTGTATTGCTCGGTCACTGAGGGGACAGCGGAGGATGCTTTCACTTCTCCCCTGTTGTTGGTGCTGCCCTGACTCCTCTTCTCCTGGGTCTCCTTCCTGCTGGTGTCCTCACTGGTACCTCTGCTGCTGCTGTCATTGTTACCTCTGTTCTCACCGCCTCTGTTGTTGCTGCCTTCACTGTCCTTATCTTTCCTGGTATTGTCACTCCCCTTGGTCTTGTTGGAACTGTCTCCATCCTTCCCACTGGTGTTGCCCTTTTTCTTTCTCCTATTACTGTTATCATCATCATCATCAGTAGCATCATGATCATTAGGCCTCTTCGACTGGCATTCCATTCTTGTCCCATTTGTAGCGTCATTTCTCTTCTCAGTTTCCCTCCTCCCATCGTCTTTGTTACCCCCACTCTGCTCTCCCTCCTGTCTTTCTGCGGGCTGCGTGGGACTGACTCCTACTGTGTTGCCCTCGACACTTGTATTTTCGACCTCACTCACCTCGGAATCTGATGAAGTCACCTGACGGGTTCGCTTTGGTCTTTTGGTTTCAGTAGCTGCTGCGGTGTGGCCTGGAGGAGTGCGTGAGGAGGTGGAGCTGTGATGTGAATTGGCCTTGTCAGTGCAGGATGGGGCTGTCTCTCCTGCTGTGGGTGGAGGGTGAGGGGAGGCTGTGGTCTGAGTAGGGCAGGTACTGGTGGATGATGACTCTTTGGAGGTGGATGAAGAGAGGCTATCTCGAGCGTTGTTTTGATTGTCTGTCTGTTTCTGGCTGTCTGAGGCTTGGCCATCTCTTTGCCTCGGAGTGTCTATCGCTTTACGTTTGTCTGGCGTCAGGTTTTTGTCTTTTGTGGTTGGGCTTTGGCTGTGTGTCTGTTCCTGGTCCCCTTTGGCCTGTTTCTGAGTGTCCGAGGCCTGTCCCTGCTTGTCTGTGGTCTGCGTTTGGCTGTCAGGTTGTTTTTGAGTGTCAGGCTGCTTCTGGCTACCTGGGGTCTGATTTTTCTGGCCTTCTGCAGTCTGTTTCTTCTTTCCATGAACCTGACTTCCCTGTGAGGTCTCTTTTGGGCTTCCTGAAGACTTTTTTTCACAGCCCAGATTCTGTTTCTTGGTGTTTGGACTTTTCCTCTGCTTCCTTGGGGTTTGCTTCTTGACTTCTGGACTCTGCTTCTGCTTCTTGGGGGTCTGCTTCTGCTTTTTTGGACTCTGCTTCTCTGCTTGCTTCCTCTGCTTGCCTTTGCCTTGTGCCTTTTCATTCACTTTGCCCCCTGATCCATTTTTTGCCGGACTTTTGTGAACAGCTCCTCTCTCTTCTTCACTCTGCTGGAGGCTCGTGCTGGTGCTGGTGCCCTGCTGGTTTGTATTCTGTGTTTCTGTGGATGTGTTTCTTTTGGTGGTTTTAGGTTTGGCTGGACTTACCCCTCGACCAAATATTCTGGTGGATACACTTTCTGCAGAATCTCCGGAGTCTATGTCATGCACAGGTGAAGGGCCGGAGGGGTTGGCTGGGGAGCTGGATATGGGGGTGGTGGTGTTGCGTGGCCGAGGAGTGTTAGGGGAGAAACCATCCAGCCTTTTTAGTGTCTCTTCGATGTCGTCAGTTGCCTCGGGAGCTGAGTTAGGGGGCAGCTGAAGGTCTTTGATGCGGTTGTTGTTTTCCTCCCTCTCAGTCTGCTGGGGTGACGTCTGTTCTCCGTCCTTTGCTCCCCCACCCTTACCAGCTTCCCGTTCTACAGTCACTGTCTCCTGGGCTCTTGGCAGCTGCTTGCAGATGGTTATTCCCTTTGCTGTTGCTTTCACGTGGATCTTGAAGGGGCTGGTGCCTATGGTGCCTGTAGGTTTGTTGCTAGTGGTCTTTGGTCTGTCTAAGATCTTGGTTTTCTTGGCTGCAGCATAGGAAGGGGAGGCAAAGGGACCAGCACTCTCTTCAGACTCGCTGGAGAGCACACGGCACACCTTCAGCCGAGTTGCAAATTTTTTCCGTCGTGTGGCTCCCTTCATGCCCAGATCACGGTCACTGGGGTCTTCCTCCTCCTCTTCCTCCTCTGTGCTCCCCCTCTGCCTGGGCCTGCCCTTGCGCTTGTTCCTGATGGTGGGGGTTGGGGTGGACGAGCTAACACTATCACTCTGGGGATGGTCCATGGTGGCCAGGGAGGCAATCCTCTTAAGGGCAGCAGCACTCTTCCCGCCCGTGAAGCGGCGGTGCGGGAAGGACAGGTGCGGCCTTCCTACCACTCTCTTGCCTGGCTCAGCTCTTGAGGAGGGAGGCGTACTCCTGTCTGGACCACCAAGACCCTTGTTGGGGCTGCTTCCTCCTCCTGGCCCAAATACTGGTATCCCTGGGGGCCTGACAGGAGATTTAACTCCAGGAGAACCTCGGGTGTCCTTTCCAGGGGCTGAGCCACTGCTGGTGCTGGGAGGACAGGGGGCCACACTCTCCTCAGGCCCTATACCTTCCCTGCATGGCTTCTTGGGGGGCTGTGTGTCTTTGGGGCTGGACAAAAGTCTCTTCCTGGGAGTCGTGGTTGAGGCATCTTCAAGGGGCTGTTGTTGCCCCCCGCTGGTCTCTGGGGCTGCAGCTGAGGTGGCAGTGGACAGCTTCTTTGGGGTGCTTTCTTGGGACAATGCCGTGAATGAGTCCACTGTGTTCTGGGGGAGCTTCTCCACCATAACTCTGGGTGGTGTCTTGAGCTTGGCGTCCACTGACTGATTGACGGCAGCCATGTCTACGTCCTCTGGGGGTGTTGATTGCCGGGGGTGCTGGTGTCTGGCCTCCGGGGGGGTGCCCCTCTCTCCCATAAGAAGGGCAGCAAGGTAACTGTCCTCCATTTCTCTGTCCTCAGGAGCCTCCACCCTCTCTGAGCCCTTCGTTGGGGAGCCCAGGAGAGCTGCCAGTGCCTGCTCCACCGAGTCCACGCCACGAGGGGTGCTAGGGGGGCGGGGAGAAGGTACCGGTGTGGTGTTGAGAGATGAGCCAGTGGTGGAGGACGTGATGGTGGGGGTGGTGGGCTTGGGTGTGGTCAGTCTGCCTGGTGGTGTTGAGGATGTGGCAAGTTTCTTAGATGTGGGAGGAGTGGTGTGTGATGTGGAGGGTGGTGGGGTGGAGTGAAGATGGGTGGATGACGATGAGGAGCCTGTGGAAGTCTTTGTGGAGGATGGTGTCTGGATAGGCTGTGAGGCAGAGGTTGGTGGTGGGTGGGTGGTGGGTGAGGACTGGGCAGGGGGTGAGGGGAAGACAACAGTCTGGCTAGGCTTGGAGAGGGTGGAGGTAGATGTTGGTGATGGCGGTGAAGAGGGGACTGGTGCGGGTGGTGTGGTGGAGGTGGTGGTTGGTGATGACTGAGAGGTGGTGGAGGGTTGTGGTGGGGCTGTGGGAGGAGGAGAGCTGTGGCTGGGGCCGGAGGAGTCAGGTTCCTGGTGGCTTGACTCCTGGGATGGGTTTATGATCTTAATTTTGAGAGGTGTCTGTATCTTAGCAACCAGTCTCTCAGATGACACTGGGCTCCCTGCTGTGACAGTTGTGGTAGTCAATGCAGTGGTTGCCATGGTAGTATTACTGGTGGTGGCAGTAGTGGTTTCGGTCGCAGTAGCAGATGTAGTAGTAATTGAAGCAGTAGTAGTGGTAGTAGAGGTTGTGGTGGCACTAGAAGTGTTGGTGGTGATGAGATTGTCCTCTTTACAGCTGCTTGATGTCACACTAAGATTGGTGGGGTCCTGCTGCCACTGAAGATTAGACCTTTTCAGTCTCAGGGTAATGTGGGCTGGAGCAAGGGCAGAAGTAGTTTTGGTTGAGGATGATGCAGATGTAGGAGCTTGAGTTGGTGTGGGAGGAGAAATTTGGGCTGAGGCAGGGACTGAGGCAGGGACTGCTGGTATAAGGAAGCCATCATCAGTGCGCCCAGGTCGTGGCCGATCACTAGCTTCCAGGGAGGCAGAGAACCCACTAAGCTTGGACTTCTTGATGATGAGTTTTTTGATGGCTGGCTTGCTCCCCTCGGCTGGTTTCTCGGGGCAGCTAGGAAGGCCATCCTTGGTCTGGAGTGCAGCAATGTCACTTGGGCTCTTCAATCTCTCACTTTCTTCTGTTGATTTCAGTGCAGGAGCATCGTGAGCTGACATGCCAGGCTCTTCCTGTGCCTCTGGCTCATGTGGCTGGGGATGTTTTGCATCTGCCTGCTGTGTTTGGACGTGGTCTGTGTCAAGTGCCTCTGGCTGGGATGGGCCCTGGGTCTTTTTTATCTTGACAACGAGGTTGGAATGGTCTGATTGCTTTTTCCTGAGGCGGATTTTGAAGTCACCTTGTGAAACATGGCTGGGAGTGGAGCCGGGCCCCGTGTAGTTGATACGGTGGACTGGAGTGTACATAGGAGCATAGCTGGGGGTAGAGTGGCCTGGAGTGTGGCAGGGGGTACGGCTGGGGGTCCTCAGGTAGCTGAAGTTAGGGTCCCTGACAGGAGTTTTGATGGCATTCCAAAGAATCTGCCGAGCACGCTTAAAGGTGTGGGAGCCCCCCTCGCGGAAACGCTTGGCACGCTGTTTGACAGGCAGCTCTTCCTCACTCAAGTCCTCCTCAAACTCATATATATTATTCTTTAGCCTTGAACCTCTTGGCCGGACTGCCTCCATCTCCTCGTCCTCCAAGTCAATACCCAGGGGATCCCGGGGGTCACAGTGCAGTGGCAAGGAGTCAGGGGAGTCTTGGGAGGCAGGGGACAGGGTGCCAGACTGTTCTGGCCAATCCCGGCTTGAGGGACTGCGGCTGGTGTTGATGGAGTCCGCTTTTTGTGTTGGCAAAAGTGGTGTGGTAGTCTCTGGTGTCCCTTTCCTCTTCTTGTGGTGTACATGAGGGGTGGTGGTGGCCATTCTCTTGCCTATGGACATCCTCCTGATGGTGAGTTTCAGCTTGGAGTCATTGTTTATCTTGACGGTGAGCTGTGACGAGGACACCACTGGCAGTGGCTCTGATGTGCTGCCTAAGAGTTTCTTGGGTGGTCGGCCTCGGGGGCGCTTCGTAGCTTCGGGGAGGTTGGACAGCGCTGGGGGAGCAGCAGGCTCTTGGGAAGCCTCTGTTCTAGGCAGAGTTGTTACGGCCTTTTTGGGACGGCCCCTACCCCTCTTGGGTGGAGGGAGGGCTGGGGCACCCAGGGGTACTGGCAATGTGACTTGCTGCTGGGTCTCAATAGGGGGTGGCACGGTTGGTTTTAACGGCTCAGGTGGCAGAGGTGCCACAGGTGGCAGGGATGATACAGGTGGGGCAGGTTGCAGGGGTGGCACCAGTGGTGCCTTTGGGGGCAGTGTAGTTGATTCAGTGTCAAAGTATTTGGTGTATGAAACATTAGTGCCGGGGCGGCGTGTTCTGCGTGTGGTTTGGGGTGGCAGGGATTGGGGGGGTGGCAAGGATTGGGGAGGTGGCGGGGATCGGGGAGGTGGCAGGGATCGGGGAGGTGGCGGGGATCGGGGAGGTGGCGGGGATTGGGGAGGTAGCGGGGATCGGGGAGGTGGCGGGGATCGGGGGGGTGGCAGGAAGGGGGTGGCAGAGTCCACACCTGTCTTTTTGTTGATGTGTGGGGGAGAAGGGCTGTCATCTTTCCATAGGTGTTGTCTGACTGCCTGGTTCTTCCTGCCCCTGCCCCTGCCCCTGCCCCGGCCCCGGCCTGGCTTCCTCCCCGGGGATGTCAGCTTCACTCTACCTGTTGGCCGCCCACTCCACCCCAGCCCCCTGCCTCTGCCTCGGAAGGAGGAGATGGCAACATCTGGGGTAGTGGAGGTCACCTCTGAACTGCTGTCTGGTGTGGGGGGAAGTGGAGGAAGCAAGTCCTCAGTGAAGGCCTTGAGGGCGGCCTTGGTGGGCAACTTAGGGCGGCTCTGCTGCTTCTCTACATCCTCCTGATTGTCCAGTCCTACCTCTGGCCATTCCTGACCCTTCAAGCTTACTGTAGGGGACGGAGGGATGGAGTCAGGCCTCCTGTGGCTCTCTTGCTGTTGAGGGGCTGCATGAGAGTGGTGCCTTGGGGAAGGAGTCATGGGCCGGCCTGCTGGTGCTTCCAGTGTGCTGCTGTCTTGATGTGGCACAGCAAGCTGGCAGGGGAGGGTGGGTGTCTTGGAGGCATTCAGCGCAGGGCTGACAGAAACCCCCCTTGCTGACCTCCTGCCAGCGTGGAGCAAGGCTGCTGAGGTGTCGTCAGCATCGGAGGAATCCAGACCGGGGGACCGTGGGGGGGAGAAAGGCGGGGGAGAGTAGTCAGATCCATCACTTGCCTGGCTGGAAGAACTGCTGCGACGCACAATGATCTGTGAGGCTCGTGTGGTGACCACAGAGTCCAAGTCACTGTCCTCCTGGGTCAAGGGTCCCCGGGAGGCTAGGAGGGCCAGGGCAGGGCTGGAAACTGACCCTGACTCAAGGTGCTCCAGCAACTGTCCTTCCAGACCCTTTCTTTCCCGTGCCCCCTCCTCCCCCTCATCAAACACCTCCAGCAGAGCCTGGCTGTCCATTCCCTTCAGGATGGAGAGTGTCTCTCCAAGGTGGTCAGAGGGGCCACCCTTCTCCATGAGGGCAGCCTTCGACTCCTCGTCCTCGGGGTCCTGGCTGCCAACCTTGTTCCAGGAGGCATCCTCCCCACTGCTGTCTGTGCTCACTCCGGCCATCAGTGAGGCCACTTCTGTTTCTATTTGTGATGCCACTTCAGGTTCTAACTGGGATGTTCCATCATTATCTATCTGTGAGGCCACCCCAGCTGCCTCAATCTGCGAGGCCACATCAGTCTCTAGCTGTGTGGCCACTTGTGTCTGTGTTGGTAAAATCACTTCAGTCTGTGTGGACAAGGCTACTTCATTCTCTGCACATAATGCCACTTGAGTCTGTGAAGACTCCTCAGGTTCCCCACTCAAGGAATTCTTGGCTCCACAACTCAGGGGCAGCTCAGGTGCTCTGGGCAAAGCCACTTCAGACTCCCTACAAGATGTCACTTCACTTTCCCTGAGTGTGGCCGCCTGGGCTGCCATGAACGACACCACTGTATTCTGTGCACAGGTGGGCCTGTCTCCCTTGCTGCTGGGGGTCCCTGCAGGATGTGAGCAAAGGGCTGTGTCATTCCTCTCCAGCTCCCGGCAGGGAGCCCCATCTGACTCCATGTTGCTGGTGGGGACTGACTCTGATCCCCCAAAAGGAACCTGGACTCCCCTGAAGGTGTCCTCAGTCTCTGTGCAGGATGATGCCTCTCCCTCTCTGAAGGCAGCCTCTTCTCCTTCAATGCTGTCTTTGTCTCCAAATTTGGTGGTGAAGGTCTTCTTGAAGCCCCTACTAAACTGGTTCCCCGTCTCCTGGTTGATCTTCTGCAGGACAGACAGCTGGCTCTCTGACAGGCTATCCTCCAGGCAGCTGTCATGTAGCCTTGTCACTCCTTCCACCTCATCACGAGGGAAGGCAGCCTGAGACTCCTCCCCACCTACAATGTCTGCCCGGGAGTGGTCCACAGACTCACGATTGTACCTCATCAGGAACTTTCCCAGCTTGCCTACCTGCTCAGGACGTGCCCCATCACCTGGTAACGGGCCTGTGCTGTCCCCAGTCTGAAAGTCAATTTCGTCCTCCTGTGCCCCAGCCTCTCCGGCCAGGAAGGAGGACATCGTTCCGGGCAGGTGTGTGGGACCAGCTGGAGAGGCAGGGAACCCAGAGGCCTGGCGGGGCGGGGCACCACATGAAGGAGCTAGACCAGTCTTTGGGGGCAGTGGGACCCTTGACTTCTGAGAGGACACATGGTGGTGCAGGGACTTGCCTAAACCTTCCAGACCAGAGCCATCCCCTGGTCCTGACCCCATCCTGGCCCCTGTCCCTGGCGCCATGGAAATGGTTTCTGTCAACGGAGGGATGTTGATCTCCTGCTGGGGGAAGACAGGGTCTGGGGCATCATCCACTACATTGATGGGGCTGTCATCGGGGGAGAGCTGACTTGTCCGTTGCTCTTGCTCCAGCTCCTTGCCAGCCCTGCTCTCACCCCCCATGGGGCCGGGCGGGTGGTGTGCCCGCGGGAAGAAGCTGGGGTTGTGGTATGTGAGCAGGGACGGGTGAGGCAGTCGGTCTCGAACCAGGTAGTGTGAGGTGCAGCTCAGGTGGGGGGGTGGGAATAGGTGGTTCAGGTTCTGTGATGGCAGGTGGGCCACCAGCTGCTCAGGCACATCAGGCCAGTGTCTCATTTTGGGTCGGCCAAGGTGAGCCAACAGAGCCTGCTGGGGCATGGTCCTCAAGTCGGGCCCAGGGAACCTCCAGTACTGGCCACCAGCATCATCCTTGTTCATGGGGGGGCGCGGCATGTTGTCTTTGGCAGGCGGGGCTGGGAGCTGTGGGCCATAGGTTCTGGGAGGAGTGTGGGCCACACTGGAGGGAGGCAGCAGTGAGGGTGGCCCAGACTTGGACACGGCAATAAAAGTCTCCCTCAAGAAGGGCCGGGCTGTGGTCTCCTGCTGGCGGTTGAGGCCTGAGTACAGGGGGTAGCCAATCATGTGGGGGGGCAAGGGGGGTGCTGGCCCAGGCAGGTTGGAGGGCCCAGTAGCTTGATTATCTCTCTCTGGTGGGGGAGGGCTGGGGGAGGGCTGCGTGGTGGCGGGGCTGGAGGCCGCCTGCAGACAAGGGCCAGGGGCAGGGGTAGGGGCTGGGGCTGGGGCTGGGGCTGGGGCTGGGGCAGGGGCAGGGGCAGGGGCAGGGGCAGGGACAGGGACAGGGGCAGGGGCAGGGGCAGGAGCGGGTGGTTCATGGTGATGTGACTCTGGCTCAGGCGGCTCATCGGCGGCTATAGTGAAGGAACGCTTCCTGAGGGGCCGCACCCGCTCATCCCATGCTGGGGCCTCATGTGGCTGGGCAGGGTGGGGAAACAGCAGGTGCCGGGAGGGTGTCAACAAAGAGGGGTCAGGGTCTTGTGGGGCATCACGGTGCACGCCGGGGGCGGCTGACTTTTGGATGACCAGTGACAGCGGGGACGTCTGTTGTGTCGGAAGGTCAAGGTAGGGTGAGGGGGCGGGCGCCTTGGTGGACACTGGGGTGTTCTCTGTGGACCAGCTGGCACGGCCCCTGGAGCCACCTGGTGACTCCCTGATCCTTCGGATGTGGCCCACAGGGGTGGCCAGCGGCCGTATCTCAGAGTCCCCATCTGAGGAAGGCCGGCTGGAGAATGGCTGCTGCAGCTCCACCCCAATGGAGCCCAGTGAATCCACAGAGCGAGTGTCATAGTCCAAGACAGGGCTGGGCCCGGGGCCAGGGGGAGGGGCGGGGCCGGGTGTAACTTGTCGTGGCCGCCTCACCACCACAGTCGGGGCAGTCCCTTCCCTGGCCAGTGGAGAAACAAGGTGCTCCATGGTCCCCGGGCGAGGGCTCAGCCTGCCACCACTGCTGGTGGAGCTGTACGCCTCAAACCTATTGGGCTGAGGCTTGGCGCCGGCAGTCTCCACCCGGCCTGGCTGGCAGCCCTCGGGGTGGTCATCGGGGACAGTGGCAGGGTGGTTGGTGGGTGGTGGGGGCATGTGCTTCTTGTACTTGAATAACTTGTGGCGGGGGTGAGAGGTCTTGTCTGGATCCTGAGGCTTGAAGGAGCTTGGCAGACTGGCAGGGGAGTTTGAAGAAGCAGCTGCACCCTGCTGGGCACTACTGTTGCAAGAGGACATGACAGAGCTGGTGGAGGGGATGACCATGGTAGCTGTGGTGGGAGGGGTGAGGGTGGCAGTAGTAGTGGGAGGGCTAAGGGTGGTAATGGCAGTTATAGAAGTAGAAAGTGTAGTGGTGTCAGTGGAGGTAATGGTGGAGCTGATGGAGGATGTGGAGGGGGAGGTAGTAATGTCTGGGGGAAGGTCTGCGTTCTGCTTGTCACTGGAGGGCTGGCTGGGTGAAGGAGCAGGAAGCCTCACAGGCAGCTGATGGGGGCCACCAGGGGTGAGGAAGCCCATCATCCTGGGAGTTCCTTCCGCTGCTGCTCTTCCTGGTGCTCCAGGGGAAACTTGGGAGAAGCTGAATGATGATGGGGGCCGTTCTACACACCCTGTGGCTGGCTCTATTAACCCTCCTGACTTGCCTATTGAAAACTGGGGCCTTCTGTACATTATCATCCCAGGGGTCCTTGAGAAGGACCCCTGATGAAGGGTGCCGCCAGCCTGGGAGGAGACAGGGACAGGGACAGGGGCGAAGGACGCCTGTGGGGGAGGAAGGATGCTAGTGGTGGAAAAAACAGATGTGGTGCGTGTTGGGGAAATAGAGGTGGTAGTGGTGGTGGGGGATGTCCCCCTAACACACCCAGGAAGGGGCATGAACCTGCCCCCTGCTCCTGCTGCTGTGGTCATCCTCATGCCCCTTGACCACCCTGGGGAGACAGACTGAGGAACTGGTGTAAAGGTGAGCTGGGGGCCAGTCTGAGACATATGTGAAGTGACTGAGGTGGCAGTGGAAGTGTGGGAGGCATGCGTGGTGATGGAGACGGACGGAGCGACAGTGGAGGTGGTCTGTGGCACGAAGGAGAGTTTAGGTGGGAGGGCCGAGGCCTGGGCTGTGGCTGCAGAGGCAAGACTCACTGAGGGAGAGGAGTAAGGCAAGAACATGGCAGCAGTGGTGGCAGGGGAGGTAGTCTGAGATAGTAGTAGAGATGGTACAGAGGTGATGGTACTGCTAGTTTGAGGATTATAGGGGAGGGAGTTAGTAACATTGGCAGCAGTGACAGGGGGGCAAACTTGAGCCAAGTAAGAACCACGTGCAGCAGGGGTTATTGTTAAGGGACCCTGAGGCCAATGGGACGGGACAGGGGTGGCTGATGTGACTGTGGAGGCAGGGGTGGCTGGGGTGGAACTGGACATGAAAGGAGAAGACTGACTAACTGTGGTGATGGTCTGAGGGTTGTAAGTGCCAGGGGTAACAGAGGTGAGTGTGCTAATACTCTGAGGCAAGTAATATGAGACAGGGGTAGATTGGGTAACTAAAGGGGAAGAATGAGCCAAATATGTAGTGGAAGGGGTGCCTGGGGTGACAGAGGGCGAGGTATTGGGCACGTATGCTGTTGCAGGGGTAGCTGGACTTGCAGGGGTGATGGAAGGGGAGGTGTGTGGCACATATGTTGAGGCAGCAGTAATGGAAGGGGAGGTATGAGACACATGTGTTGAGGAAAGGGTGGCAGGGGTGATGGATGGGGAGGTATGAGCCACATGTGCTGAGGAAAGGGTGGCAGTGGTGATGGATGGGGAGGTATGGGACACATGTGTTGAAGCAAGAGTGGCAGGGGTGATAGAAGGGGAGGTATGGGACACATATCTAGAGGCAGAGGAGGCAGGGGTGATGGAAGGAGAGGTATGGACTACATATGTGGAGGAAAGGGTGGCAGGGGTGATGGATGGGGAGGGGTGTGACACATATGTAGAGGCTGAGGTGGCAGGGGTCATGGAAGGGGAGGTGTGAGGTACATATGTTGATGTGCGAGTGATGGAGGGGGAGCCATGAGGCGCGTACACAGAGGCAGGGGTGATGGAGGGGGAGGGGTGAGGCACGAAGGTGGAGACAGGGGTTGTGGGGGTGACAGAGGGGGAGGAGTGAGGAGCAAAGGTGGTGGTGGAGGTGCCAGCAGGAGCCTGAGACACCTGTGTGGTAATGTGTGACATGTAAGGGGGAGTAGAGGTGACAGCTGTGAGTGGTGTGAAGGTGATGGTGGTGGGGGCAGACATGATGGGGGATGACTGGGGGAAGAGGGTGGTGGGAGCAGAGGAGGGCGGAGTTGCTGTGGAGGGGGGCCTCAGCAAGCCTTGCTGCCTCACACCTGGCTGTGGGGTGATGAGGGGTGCCTGCAGGCTCCCCAGGGAGGTGACCACAAGGCTCCCCTGCATGTTGATGGTCTGACCCCAGGGCCTGGGGGCCCCACCTATCCCTACCATAGTGGGGCCTCGAGGCATAATGTTCCTTACGGACAAGGGGGAGAGGAATCCCCCAGCAGGTGCGGGCATGGTACTGTTGGTGGCTGTGGTGGCTGGTGGTTGGAGGGGTGAGGTGGTGCCAGAAGCATTGGGTGAGATGGCTGGCACTCTTGAGAGGGGGGGTTCCTTGCCTGGTGGCTGTGGCTGGCTGGTGGGTGCTGGGCTGAGGGAAGGCTGCCTTGAGTTTGGTCTTGGAGTCAGCAGGCTCTGCAAGGCTGACATTGTACAAGTAGTGGCTGGCACATTCCTGGCAGCTTCAGGAGTCCTGGAAGACTCAACTGGAGTTTCTCTGTTGACACCCTCCTCCGTAATATGCTCATTTTCATCATTTTCTTGCATTTCCTGTAAAAACATCATCAACACTGGTGGCAGCTGTGAGGCCTGAGTGCTACTGGATGAGTTTTCTTCCAGACCACCCTGCTGCAGGATCCTCCCTGGAGCTCCACTGCTGCCAGGATCCCCTGCTTCCTTGCCCTCCTTGGACCCCTGTTGCTCCATGGGGAGGCAAAAATCTTGATTGCTGAGTTCATCCATGATGTCAGCCAGCATCTTGCTGGTGGGCTTGTCCACTTTGCCCACACTCTCGCTGGTGCCCAGTGCAGGGGCTGGGAAAGGTGTGACACCCATGCCTGCTGCCTCTGTGTTGGCAGAGGAAGTTATGTTGGGAGCAGAACTGGTGGGCATGGCAAACTGCAAGTTTTGGTTGCCTGATCCCTCCACAGACTGAGGAAGGGGAACCATGGGATTGGATGTGAGGACAGTGGCAGGAGGGGAGGGGCCAGGAGTTCTCAAGATAGGAGTTGGCAGCCTCATGGTGGAAGTAGGAACCCCTGAAGGGAGGCTGATGTGAACAGATCCTCGCAGTTTGGGCATCAGGATAACCTTTGGGAGACACCCAGGCTGCTGACTCATGGAAGGGTTTCCTCCAGGCTGGGCAATGAAAAAAGGTGTTGAAGTGATGGGCTGCATGGACAGTTCTGTAGCTTGGAGCTGTGAGGTTCCTGTTGTGCCCCCCGAGAGTAGGGTGGCCTTTAGAATGCTGGCAGCATTGGTGGAAGCCATGGGTGGAGTATTAGACACAGGACTGCTGTTGACTGATGGGGTGAAGTTTGTGCTGGTAAGTGGGCTGGGAGTCACTGTGGAGGTGGACTGAGGCCAGGCCATGTGGGGCTGTGCTTTAGGAAGGTCAAGGGTGGTCAGCCTGGGTGCCGGGACACTTGTGGACACCGTTAGTGGAGCTTCAAGAGTGGTGGTGACGCCACCCTGGGAGACACCCACACTGGTAAGTGGGGTGACTAGGGCTGTCTGGGTGGTGGAGATGGTTGTTGGGATGCTGAATGTGATGAGGGTGGTTGGCTGAGGAGAAAAAGTGGATGTAATGGTGGTGCAGATGGGTGCTGAGGTGGTGATGGTGGTGCTAAGAGTGGTGAGAGTTACTGGCGGCACTGTGTAAGTGGTGGAGATGGTGGCAGGCGAGGGCAGGGCTGGGGCTGGGGTGGCAGACAAGGCAGGCTGTGTGAGGCAAGGGTCAGGCAGGTTATTATCATTTGGGTATGTGATGATTGGTCTGATGTGTGTGACAGCAGAGTCTTGAGATGCCACTGGGCTGGGGTGGGAAGTCACAGCTTGGGACAGGGGGCTGGGCTGGGATGTTGTTGAGATGGCAGACAACAAACCTTGTGGTAGTGGGCTTTGAGAGGGCCCTATGGATACAAAAGCCTGTGCAAGGGAGCTTGGTTGTGGGACTGAGTTTGAAGATGATACTAGGGCTTGTGGGCTGGGAATGGACTGGGATGGGATAACAGCAGCTGACATGAGGGCTTGTGTCAGAAGACTGGGCTGAGGTTGGGCGGCTGTGGCTGACATGTTAGACAGTGGACTTGGTTGAGGTTGAGATGCTGTGTCCTCTGACATGAGGGCCTGTCCCAAGGGACTGGGATGAGGTGGAGTAGTTGCTGTTGAAATGAGGGGCTGCATAAGAGAGGTGGGCTGAGGCTGAGGGGTGGAAGCCAGCATTAAAGTTTGTGACAGAGGGGAGGGGTGGGGCTGCATGACAGTAGTAGGCATAAAGGACTGTGGCAAGGGGCTAGGCTGGGGTGTTGTGGCAGGAAGTGATGCTTGGACTTGTGGGTGAGGACTGAGTAGATGTGCGGTGGCCTGAGAGAGTGGACTTGATTGTGGTGGGGTGGCTGCAACTGACACTAGGGGCTGTGGAAGAGGACTAGGCTGTGGTGGGGTAGCAGATGCTGACATGAAGGCTTGAGACAGAGGACTGGGTTGTGGTGGGGTTGTGGTAGATGACATTTGAGGTTGTGATATTGGGCTACAGTGTGAGGGAGTGGCCGATGCTGACCTTACAGCTTGAGGAATGGGGCTGGGGTGAGGTGGGGTTGCAGCAGATGACAACAATCCTTGTGACATGGGGCTGGGGTGAGGTGGGGTTGCAGCAGATGACAACAATCCCTGAGCCATGGGGCTGGGGTGAGGTGGGGTTGCAGCAGATGACAACAATCCCTGTGACATGGGGCTGGGGTGAGGTGGGGTTGCAGCAGATGACAACAATCCCTGTGACATGGGGCTGGGGTGAGGTGGGGTTGCAGCAGATGACAACAATCCCTGTGACATGGGGCTGGGGTGGGGTGGGGTTGCAGCAGATGACAACAATCCCTGTGACATGGGGCTGGGGTGGGGTGGGGTGGCAGTAGCCCCCAGGGGAGGCTGTGGTAGTGGACTTTGTTGTGGAGGGGTTGCAGCAGCAAGGAAGGATGGAGCCAGTGGGCTGGGCTGGGAATGGGTGGCAGGAGTTGACATCCTTGGACTTGATTGTGGTGCATTAGTAGCAGAAGCAGACTGTGGGCTTGACTGAGGTTTCTGGGGTGCAGGAGGAGGGGATAGGAGGCCAAAGATGGAAGAGGGACCTTGAGTGGAGGCTGTGAGTGGAGAGGTTGGCAGGGTCCTATCTGGCATATGTACAGGGGTTTGGGGCATGGGGCTCAGAGCTGGGCTAGGAGCAGAGGGTAATACAGGCATAGGGCTGTACTGCATGCCACCACAGTTACTCTCATCTGATGCCTGGCACCCTGATGATGGACCCTCTGGTCTTGGGGTGGTGGAGGGCTGAATGGGGGTAAGTGGAGGCTGCAGTGGGGTGAGAGGAGGTGGTAATGGGGTGAAGGGGGGCTGCAAAGGGGTTAGAGGGGGCTGGATGGGGGTGAGAGGTGTCTGAAGTGGGGTGAGTGGAGGCTGTAATGGAGCGAAAGGGTTTTGTATAGGGGTCTGAATGGGTGTGAGAGGAGTGGGTACAGGTGTGAGGGAGGCACTGGTCTGGGATGAGAATGAGGTAGGTGCTGAGGTGGGAGCTGAGGACACTGGACCATAAGAGGAGGACTGTCTCTCAGGCTGGGGTGGAAGCTGTGCCTCTGGAGTGTGAGTTGGGGTCTGGGGGGTGTGGAGGTTAGGAGTGAAGGGCATGTACAAGGGAGACTGGTGGTCATGGGCACCAGAAAAGTAAGAGGGGGTCTGGGGTAGGGGGCTGATGAGTGGACCAGGGCCGGATGGCAGGGACGGCAGGGGGCTGGGGGCACACCTTTCACTACTCCCATGGTAGCTGGGGGTGTGGGGCATGGGGCTTATCATGGGCTCCACAGAGGGGTGCACAGGCATGGGGCTCATCATGGGGTGGTGTGGGTAGTCTGAGGACTCAGCCATGGGGGGCACGGGGCTCTTGGCCATGTCCTTGGCTGACAGTTGTGTGCTGCTCCCTGTGGGGGCAGAGGCCTGGGTGTGTGTGGGGGCCTGGGAGGGATGGGCTGGGGTCTGGGGCATGGGGCTCATGATGGGCCGCATCAAGAACTGGTCTGCGGCCTCGTGCAGGTTCCCCAGTGGGTGATGGTCCTCGGCCCGAGGGGTGGCCGGCATGGGGCTCAGGAGACTGAAGGTCTCAGTCATTGAGTGTCTGGGGGTGTTGGGCAGTGGACTGACGATTGGCCCCATGCTGGAGGGCAGCACTGGCATGGGGCTATAGGGTGGGGGGGAGGAGGGCCGTGAGGGTGTGGGGGGGATGGGACTCATTATGGGTCTGGGGGCTGCTGGAAGCACAAAGGATCCCCTGCTAGAAAAGGAAGAAGTTGGGGGTTCCATGGGGCTGTGGGGGCGGTGATGGGGCGTGGGGGCCATGGGACTCACAGGGGGGTGAACCTGGTCCATCTTTGGTAGGGAGCCTATGAGGGGTTCAGAGGTGGAGGGTGTAGGGTCCTCACGGTGGGGGGCAGGGGTGCAGGGCATGGGGCTCATAAGGGGTAAAGACCCCCTGATCAGGGGCAGCTCAAGGTCCTCCTCAAATGTGTGGGCTGCCTGGGTACTCTTGGTCTCTGGGGCAGACCCTTGGGAGCCCTCACTCTTACCTTTACAGAAGCTGCTGGACAGAGAAGGAATAGACTTCAAACTTTTAAACCTCTGGCTGGGTCCTGGTGTGCCTGAAGGCCTGTGCTGCTGCTGCTGCTGCTGCTCATCTGGGGCCTTGGCGTTATCCTGTGTTGCCCCTGGCTGGAGTGGAGCCGAGCCATTCTTTGGCACAGTAGCCTGAGCCCTGAGGTTCCCTGAGAAGGCACTACCTGGCCTAGGGGGTCTGGCCTCAGGGTGGTGTGAAGTGCTACCAGCAGGCACCCTCCCTGGCAGGGCATGTGAGGGTGGAGGGTGAGGCTGGCTGGCTGGCCGAGTGGCTCTGCTCCCTTGTGCCGAGTGAGGTGGGCCTCTGCGCTCTGACCCAGGCTGAGGCAGGAGAGCCCGGCCCCCCTGGCCTGAGTGTGGGGGTGCTGGCTGTCTAGCAGCCCCATGGTCAGTCTGGCCTTGTTGGGGGGCCGTGCTGCCATGAGACACCACAGACCAGTTGCCCTGTGTGAAGCGGGGCTGCTGGGGGCGAGGCGGACAGCTGGTGGCTGACTGTGGCTGGGGTGAGGCACTGCTGCCAGGCTTGGACTGAGGAAGACCCCTGGGTTGTTGGCGGGGTGAGGGGCAGCTGGGTGGGGAGGGGTGCTGATTCTTAGGGGAGGATACAGGCTTGCCTCTGACTGGAGGCTGGGGCTGGGGCTGGGGCTCTATTGTGGCTTTGCCCACATGCTGGGCACCCCTGCCACCTGTCTGTGTCCTTGGAAGGGACTGAGAGCGTAACTCTGCCTGTTGTCCACCCTTATTCATAGGTTCCCTGTGTCCCCTGGGCTGGGAAGTTGAGCGGGCACCCTCCTCTCGCCCCTCCATCTGTTGGAACTGTGGAGGCAGTCGACCTCTGTGTCTCTGTGGTCCATCAGTCTGGGGACCCTGTGGTGATGGAAAGCTGCCAACACCCTGTTTAAGTGGAGCTGTGAGGGTTGCCTGGTGAGGCTTCCTCCCAGGAGGCTCCTTTGGAGGAGCACCCCAGCCCTGAGTGGCAGGCTTGTTGTTGTGTAGTGTCCTGGAGCCAGGCATAGCTCCACCCCTAGCCAAGTTACTGCTGTCTGCCTCCTCATGAGGTTGGTGCCGTTTGGACTGGGGCTTGGCTTGGGGATTGGTAGCTGGTGCAAAGGAAGGTGTTTTCTCAGGTCTTTTGTCACCCTGTTCCTTTCTCTCCCCTGCCTTGGCCCTCCTAGGGGGAACCTCCTGTACTGTTTTCATCTTCTCTGAGGATGCCTGCTGAAGAGCAGCCTTGGACTTGTTACTTGCCTGGGGTTGCCTGGAGCTGAGGTTACCAGCAGAAGTCTGGCCTTCTGTTCCTTGTGCCTGTTTTTGCTTTTCTTTCCTGCTGCCAACATTGCTACTTCTGCTGCTACTGCTACTACTGCTGCTACTGCTGCTGCTGCTGCTGCTACTACTGCTACTGCTGCTACTACTGCTGCTGCTACTTCTACTGCTGCTACTGCTGCTGCTGCTACTGCTGGAAGACTTCCTTCCCTCTCTCTGCTGGGTGGCAACTTTGGGTACCCTTGCCCGGCCCCGTTCCTGTGGTGGGACCTCAGAGGTCTTTCTGGCTGCCTCTGGAACCATGGATGAGGTAGACTGGGAGGCCACTGGGGTATCCAGGCCCTCGGTCATGTAAGTAGGCCGCATCATCAGTGGAGCACTGCTGGAGAAATCTGACAGAGGAAGCCGGGGACAGGGGGAGTCTTTCTCCGAGGCAAGAGGGGTGTTGGAGCTGGAGCCCCCAGGTGTCCTGGGGCGTTCCAAAGGTGTGAAAAAGTCTGTGTCGAACACTGATTCATACTGGTAGGATTGTCTTGAGACATCCCTGCCAGACTCCCCAGCCAAGATGTCCTGCACCTCCCGCCCACCCCCAGGGGTAGGAGGCCTTTCAGGAGGGCTGTCCTGGTCAGAGTCAAACACGTAGTCATCCCCCAGCTTCCTCTGATTGCCTTGGAACAGCTCAGGGGGCGAGGTAGGAAAGACCTGGTCCCCTACCTCTCGGCCTGGGGTCTGGGGCCGGTCTGGGGTGGTGGTCTCACTGTCCGAGTCAAAATGGAGCTCTGACGGCTTTCTCTGTGGAGGGGGCGAGGGGGGAGAAAAGGAGCCAAACAGTCTGGCCATCTTTTTCTTGGACTTCTTCTTGGTCTTGGCATCAGGTGGCTTGGGGCTGGGCACAGGGGCTGGCTGGGGCTTTGCTGCCTCCTGCTCCGACACCCTGCCCTTGGCCTCTTTCCTCTTGGTAGGGGTTGGGGCCTTCTTAGGGGGACTGCCTGGGGTGGGAGGGCGGCCAAACTCTTCATACCAGTGTGTAGGTGGGGGACTGGGGGAGGGTGGGGCGAGGGGCAGGAAGCTCCCGGGGGTGTGGGGTGCAGCACCATAGTCTAGCTCCTCCAGGTAAGGGGCATCACTACTGATGGCTGGGGATATCCTGCTGGGGGGTTTGGGTGACCTTGGGGCAGGTGACAGAGGGTGGCTGGGGGCACCTGGGGATCTTGCCAGACTGAGGGGAGCAGGAGACATTTGGTGACCTGCCCCTGACTGGACAGGAGGTGCAGATGAGGACAAGTGTAATGGCTGGCCAGATGACTCCTTGTTGGCAGGTGTGTGTGTGGAACGACCTTCCCTGAAGGAAGGAAGAGGGAGACATTAGCAACAAATGGAATGGAATACAGCACATAATACATTTACATTCTCACACATGTGCACACACACACATAATATGGAAGGACTGGGGAGAAACATTTTGAAATGGATGAAAACTGAATCTAAGAGACAGACAATGAGGACAGAAATAGGGGATTGAATGCCAAGGTGGACTGGAGTAACAAGTGGAGTGCCACAGTGTTGGCCACAGTAATGTTTTTGATTTACATAAATGACAAGCTCCTAACCAACAACAGGATGCCATTCCACTATATAAATGAAGATTAAGAAATATCTCGGTCTACGAGTGCCTTAGTTTACAAGCGTTTTGATTTACGAGCAAAAGAAAATTACTAAAAATGCCTTGGTTTACGAGCATCCTGTTTGTACAAGTCAAAGATGTGAGTGTGGGTTCCTGCTGTTCAACACAAGACAAGAGCACACAGAGCGGAAAACATTGGGAATGGGGTCTCAAGCTGTTATCACACTGGGACTTTTTCCTCCAACCGCGTTGGTGGTAGGCGCAACAGGCAACTCCAACTTTTCAGGGTGCAAGTCACATACGACCAAGGTCAGTTGCCCATATCCACAACGTGAACAAACCAGTTGCCCTGTATCCACATGGCACTGTTCGCCAAAATAAGGAATGTTTTGGCTTGTACCGCTGTTACTCAAATTACGGACTTGTTGCTACAGTTAATTGGAAGGAAGTTGTTGTGGGTACAATCATCGCTGAAAATGCATCAAATTTGGGAGCATCATTTGTTGAGATAAGTTTCTTAATGGTAACATATGGCAACCTTTCTAAGGAGCGTAGATGAGGAGCTCTGAATGATTTTTAGGTTTTAATCTACTCTGACAGGAGGAAAAAAATAGTTTTCTCAGTGTAACTTGGAAACTAATAGGCGTATGAGGATTTTGAGGATATCATAAGAATCCTCACGAAATTCCGCTTCAAAACATATATTCAGCTAAAAAAGTTGGCCCACAAAATTTCGAGCTAGCGAGTGGGGAAGAGTTGGTATTTAGGATTTGTTGTCTACAATACTCTATATGGAGACTTGAAACAAGTCTGTATTGTCTATATATTATATTTTCCTCTATTTTTATTTGCGCATGTTCTAGTACAAGTCTTTATGAAGCCATTGATACCAAATTTATTGGGGTACGATATATCTGTGAGGGTAAAATACGACTGGGAATGTAGAGTATCGTGGCGGCAAAAAAAGGCCAGTCGGGCCTGAGAAATGCATGGTGAGTGGAATAGAAACTATTGGAAACTTAAGGTGCACGCACGAGAGGGTTAATCTAAAGAAATTGTGTAATTTAAAATATATACTGTTTTTAACATTGTGTTTAACCAAATTCACATAAAATGAGAGGTACCTGTAAAGATATGAAGTTCTGGTCGAGAAAAAAAAATACAAATGAACCTAAGGAGTGAGACCGCTACAAATAAATACAAAAAGGTTGTTCAAAATAAACAAGGTCAAAGCTAATTTTGATTGATTGAAACTAAGAAATGGGACACCATGAGCATAGCTTATTTCCCATATATCACAACTACACACGCATGCAAGCATGCAGGCATGCACATGCACGAACGCACGCACCCCCACCCACACAAGACAAAGAACAATAAACTTACCCTGTACTGTTCTTCTCTCTGCCAGATTTCTGCTTCTTCTTCCTGGTCTTGGTGGTGGAGACTGACGGCTCCTTCCTAGGCTGGGGTGGTGGGGAAGGGGTGGGAGGGGCATGGGGGGCCTCGGGCTGGTTGGCTTCACCCTGCGTCTGTGTGGTGGTGATGGGCGTCAGCTCCATGGTGCTGCCGTCCTCTGCCTGGTACATATAGGAGCCAGAGGTGAGCACCTCCTGGCTGGGTGGGGCAGGGCAGCCATCTGTAGAGTACTCTGAGGGCATCAGTGCAAACTCTGGTGTCTCCACATCCATGGGTTCATCCCCTAGGTCGAATAGGGTCATGTCAAAGGCCTGCTTCAGGATGTCCCCGTTTTCTGGGGCAGCAGGAACAGGGGGATCTGCTGCCCTCCCCTCCCCCGTCCCACGCCCCCGCCTGCCCTTACCCCCTCCTTCCCCGTCAGACTCCTCAGAAATGGGTGAGTATACTGACTGTTCAGAGTCCTGGCGGGCAAGGGTCCTGTGGGGGGGGCCCCGATGACTCTCCCCTGGTGCGACCCTGCGGCTCTGCTTGTGGCTGTGACTACCAGGTTGGGAAGGGCTGGGGCCAGAGCCTGGGGTTTGGTCTGGGGCTGGGTGAGGCTGCTGTAGAACATACCCCTGGGACATCAGCATTTGGGGGGAGGTGAGATTAACGCGGCCAGTGGTGACCAGCGCCGGCACCACCAGGGCGTCCCCAATGCCCGGCACACGCTGGGACATGCCCATGCCGGACAGTGGGGTGATGTTGAGGGGCGGTGGGGGATGCTGCATGTCCTGGTGCGGGGGAAACTCCCGCCTGGAAGACTTGCCCCGAACAGACTGGGGCACAATACTGGGGGACTGCACCTCCCCTGTAGCCAGGCGGGAGGAGATGTCCATGAAATCTGGCAGGACTAAGGTGCCATCTGAGTTGAGCAGGGGAGCGTGGTGGCTGGAGCCAAGAGGTGAAGGCACTGGGTGGTGATGATGGGAGGAAGGCACACTGGGGGGCTGGTGGGGCCTTGGTGCTTGGGCACCACGGTTAGCCCCACCCTGACTCCTCTTCAGGGCATTTTCGCGGACAAGATCGCGCGTGGAGGCTGCCACAGGGCGATGGTGGTGCTGGGAGGCAGCTGGGGGATGCTGGTGTTGCCGCCGCCCTCGGTGGGTCACAAAGTCATTAGCGCCATCAAACTGGGGGATAATGAACACCTCCCCATCACTGTCACTGTCACTGGTCCCTGCAGGGCTCCTCACCGTCTCCTTCCCGTCTGGCCCAGGGCAACGGGGCCGCAAACCTGAGTGTTGAGCTTGGTTCAGGGGGGTTAGAGGGGTACGGGCACTGGTGGAAGGCACAAGGTTGTCCTTGGAGGTGGATGGTGGAGGGGAGGAGGAGTGCAGGAGTAAGTCGGCTGCCCCATCCAGCTGGGGGAGAGGGGACGGTGGAGGAGGTAGTGAGGCAGCTTCAACATCCCTTGGCCTAGATCTGTAGGAACAGGAACAATACACTCATTTCAGAAACTTTTAAGTATTAGCCAAAAAGAAAAAATGAACTACCGAAATATTGGGCTAACAAAAGCACTGATACAAGTGATATGTATGAGTGAAACATACAAGTATACTGAAAATAGGCAATGAATGAAATAAAAAACAGAACTAGATATAAAACGGAAGAGCTAGTCAAACAGTTTACCTTGGAGGGGCAGCCTGGCTTCCTCTTGCTTCCTCTTCTTCCCTGGGTGGCAAGATAGAGTCCCAGATGCGCTGACTCATGAGGCGTGTCTCCTCTTCCTCTTCCTCCTCCTCCTCCTCTTTCTTCTCCTCTTCTGCTGCCCCCTGTCTCTGATGCTGGCCTTGACTCCCCCTATATGAGCCTTGGATGAAGGGCAAAACGCAGGTGTGAGAATAGTGTTATCAGTAACACACGAGACATCAAGAATATAACACACAGATGCTCATCATGAACAACATTGCAGGTTCAATTCACATACACACTCCCATCTTTCATGTACAATGATTGCCACATCAAATATACTCCACTCTGGTTCCTCAAAGAATTTCCTTTTATATCACCAAAATTAGCTTTCTTGAAGTTGAATCTTTCTCTTGTAAAGTTCATCTCTTGGTTCTTTACCTCCGCAAAGAACTGAGAGATGAGCTCTACAAAAGAGAAAGATTTAACTAAAGGAATGATAATTTTGGGGATTTAAAAGGAAATTCTATGTGGAAGTAGACAAGAGTATATTTGATGAGGCAAGCAATGTACATGGAAGTCGGGAGTGTTTCAAGAATATATAAAGGAGTGGAAAAAATATGAAATATGATGGAAAGAGACACCCCAAAAAATCACTAGCTCAACAAAAGGTGTGAAGCAGTTGAGAGAAAAAGATACTGCATAAAACAAGAGGGAGAAGGAGAAACCAGGAGACAAGGGAGAACTAAACAGGAGCAAGAAATGGCTACATATGAATCTGCAAAGGAAAAGAACTTTGAGATATGTCATACAGAAATGTAAAGAAGGACCCAATTTTTTCTAAAAATATGTCAACGGCAAAACAAAACAGGGCAGGGATCGTAAGATTAAGAATCAATATGAAATTTAGAGCAAAAAAGTGCAAGTGTTTGTAAATGGGTAACAGCAATAAGAGGCTGTGACAGAGCTGTTCAGAGGAAAAGAAAAAAAATACAAAAGCAAAGGGGCAGAATGAGGTGGGAGTAGTGGTCCAGGATAATTTGTCACCTGAAAACACATTAACTAAGTTGCCAGAGAAACATCAGCTGTTGACAAAGAGGGGTCCCACACAACATTGTTATAGTACACCATCAACTTCAATGTACAATGCCTTACAGGACAATACCATATTTGTAGAACGTTATAAAATCTGTGCACTGACAGCCGAGCGTGACTCTTTCCACCTGCCTCTCGTGCGACTCTCTCTCTCTCTCTCTCTCTCTCTCTCTCTCTCTCTCTCTCTCTTATACGCCACCACACAAGATTTGAACTGCCCGCCTCCCACTTCAGTCATTAATCACTTCATACACCCACACAGCAACGTCACTGCTGGAAGCCTTACCAACCACAATACAGTATTCACCATTATCCTCATTGTTCAACCAGATGCCATGAATTTCTCTTGTTTATTATTTCTGTTCATCATATTATTCTTGCCAGTCACATCAATTATCTACTAAAAAGAGGCCATTCAGTTCATCATGGCTAACCAGAAAAATAAAAGGAAGGCAATTATGCTGCAGATAAATATGAAAATCATTGAAAAATATGAGGATGAGGATAGGATGAGTCAGCAAGGTACATTGACAACAACCTGAAACATGACAAGGGCAGTACAAGTGCTGATGAAGACCCTTGATTTCAGGGCAGCAAGGGTGGTTTGCCAGGCTTTGTAAGTGTGGGTTTGCATAGCGTGGTGAGATATGGGGAGGCTGCTTGTTCTGACCATCTGGCAGCCAAGGAATATATTAAGATTTTACCACATTTACCTCATTTAAAGTTAATTAGGGGATTTTGGGGATCCTCAAAAATTTCTCCAATAAGACTTTGTTCATTTAATGTTGTTCTGCATGGTATTATGCCCTCTGGAATGGACCGGTTGATGTTACCCCACTGTATATGAGTGGCACTTCACTTCAAGAATGAAGAAATTATGATAATACAGAAGCCCCCCCGCCATTCACAGGTATTTGATTCCGTGAGATTCCTGTGATCCGCGAATCCGCAATCGACGGGACAATAATCAAATAGGGAAAATAGGGTTTCGTTCTACCATTTCAATCGGGGGGGGGAAAAAAAAAGATTTCAAAGGCATTTCTAAGCATTGTTATATAGTTTTACATACACATAAATCACAAATTAAATATGGACTGTAATAATTTAACACTCACTCTGTGGTTGGTTGTGGTGAGTGTGAATGCGTAGGCGGTGGTGTTTGGCGGGCGAGTGGTGTTTATGCGGTAGTTATCGGTCGGAAACTACAAAAAAATGCAATGCGATGAGTACGATAGTTTGGCACCACTGCACCAGCCTGTGGCATCAGTGTTTACAGGGCCCTTGAAAGGTAAGAACGCCACATTGCTTGTCTTCCACCCAGCCATCATGCATTAGTGAATTCTCATCTCTCCCCTTTGTGTTAATATTCATATGTATATCCATATACATTCAGTATATTATTAATTAATTTGAGTATTTGCTGGGCCCTTGAAAGGTCCATTTGTTGCTGTTCCCGGCGGTACGCCTGTACAAACTTTATATCCGTTACCCCTCTGCCACTGTTGCAATCTCCGCCATGTTTGTTTACTCCTCAAAGCAGTAGCCTCGAGTCTCTAAGAAGGACCAGTTCTGGCAGGTCCTAGTAAGTATCAAGGATTTTAAATGTAAAATATTGGGATTTAGGGCCATTTTCACAGTCACTTCTCTTTGTTTTAATCGTTACCAATGAGTGGCGATCGCCGCTATAGTATTTCCATGTGAAACTGGCCGATGGGGTTGTGGAAGCTGCGGGGTTAGCCTTGCCCCGCACCTTGCCGCACCCACACACATTCAACACCTCTCGCTTCCTATGCAGCCACCACTACCCCATCTGCAACTTTTACGTGGAAATACTGTAGTGGTGATCGCCGCTCATAGGGAACGATCAAAACAAACAAAAATGACTGTGAAAGCGGCACTTAGTAAGGATCAGGCCGCGTATACGTGAGTTTTCATCCGCGTTCGGCGGGGGGTGTCGCAAATACCCTGCCCGCATATAAGCGAATCCGTGAACAGTGAGGCCATGAACGGCTTCTGTAATTGGTAGTGGCAATGATCCATTCCAGATTACAGAACACAGCAATAGTATGGTTCCTACACAGAGGAATCATATAAACAATATCAAGAGAATGCAAAGAGTTGCAACCAAGACAGCCTGGCAGATTCAATACACAAGGAAAGTTGAGGCTGCCATTATTACTATTAGATAAAAGAAGTGACATGATTGCAGTCTTCATGGTGATGAAGGGATTAGACAGGGATGATAGAGAAGATCTGTTTGTATGGGACGGGGGATCAACTAGAGGACATGAGAGATGGTTAATAGAAATAAAATGCTTGAAAGACTTAAAGAAACAGATTTCCTAATATAAACATTACAGTGGAACAACTTAGTCAGAGTTTGTTTAATTCATAAACTTAAAGTTTAAAGCTGAATGAAACTGGTCAAGACCCAGAGGCAGGACCCTACAAGGATAGCTCATTTCATTTCATATATAACACAACTAGGTACACACACACACACACACACACACACACACACACAAGCGATTAATATGGAAACTTAATCATGTTGGAGGTCTGGGTGGTTCAATATTGGATTGGATTATGGACTTTTTGACGAAGAGAGAAATGAGAACAGTAATCAGGAATAATAAATCAAGCTGGAAGGAAGTGACGAGTGGAGTCCCCCAAGGATCGGTGCTGGCTCCGATTATGTTTGTAATTTATATTAATGACATGACAGAAGGGGTGACAAGCTATGAATATGTTTGTTGATGATGCTAAAATAATGAGGAGGGTGGCTAATGAAGATGACTGTGTAGCCCTGAGCCAAGATCTCGATAGAATAAGCGAATGGTCACGGAAATGGGAAATGACATTCAATGCAGAGAAGTGTAGTGTGATGGAGTTTGATAAGAGCAGTAGACAAATATTGGGGAACTACTTTCTGAGTAATGAAAGAATCATGAAAAAAACTGAAGAAAAAGATCTGGGAGTGATCATAACAGACAAGTTATCCTTTGGAAAACATATAGACCGGATAACTGGGGAAACATACAATCTTCTTAGAAACATAAAAGAAGCATTTACATATCTAGATGAAGAAATGGTGAAGAAACTAATAACATCGATGATATGTCCAAGACTGGAATATGCAGCATTAGTGTGGTCACCTAGATTGAAGAGAGAAATGAGAAAGTTGGAAAGAATACAAAGAGCAGCGACTAAATTACCAGAAACTCTGAGAGAACATACTTATGAAGAACGACTGGAGAAATTGGGACTAACAACACTGGAGAGCAGAAGAGAGAGAGTGGACCTAATAGCATTGTACAGGATACAAGAGGGATTGAAGAAATTGGACAGGGAAGACCTAGTGGTATGTGACAGAAGTGCAACAAGAGGCAATGGTAAGAAACTGAAAAAGAGCGACTGTGGGAGAGACATCAAGAAATACAGTTTTCCATACAGAAGCATAACAACATGGAACAGACTTGACAAGGAGACTGTGTGTGCAAAAACGATTCATGAATTTAAAGCCAAACTGGATAATAAGCGTTATGGAGGCGGGACAGCACGAGCCTAGTCCGGCTCTTTTCCTGTATTTCACAACTAGGTAAATACACACACACACACACACACACACACACACACACACACACACACACACAGTACTGGCACCAATACTTTTCCTAGTGTACATAAATGATATGCCAGAGAAAGTAAATAGTTACATGAGCTTGTTTGCAGACAATGCAAAATTGCTGAGATAAATAAGAAATAGTAAGGACTGTGAAATTCTGCAAGAGGACCTAAATAAGATTTGGGATTGGAGGAAGAAATGGGAGATGGAGTTTAATATGAAGAAATGTCATGTAATGGAAATAAGTAAAACCAAAGTGGACATATAGAATGGGAGTTGGAGAAATATTAAAAGTTCAAGAGGAGAGAGATCTGGGAGTGACAATACAAGATAATCAACAGTCTGAAAGTCATGTTAATAGGATATTTGGAGATACATATAGAATGGTAAGAAATATAGGAATAGCATTCCACTACATGGATAAAGCTATGATGAAAAAGATGATTACCACTATGATTAGACCAAAGTTGGAATATGCAGAAGCTGTGTGGTCTCCCCATAAGAAGAAAAAAATAGAAAGAATACAAAGGATGGCAACGAAGATGGTTCCAGAACTGGAGGGATTGTCATATGAAGAAAGGTTAAAGGAAATGGACCTGCCAACACTGAAACAAAGAAGAGAAAGGGGAGACCTAATACTAATTTACAAGTTGTGGAAGAAAATGGAGGAAGTAGATAATGAGGAGTTGCTACTAAGAGAAGTAAGAAACACCAGCAACACACGAGGACACAGTAAAAAATTGAGAAAGGGAAGATTCTTGAGACAAAAAAATATAGCTTCCCACAAAGAAACACAGAGGTTTGGAACAGACCAAGTGAGGAAGTAGTATCAGCGAAGAGTGTGCACAACTTTAAGGAAAAGCTGGACAAATACAGATATGGAGACCACACGACCACACGAGCGTAAGCCCAGGCCCTGTAAAATTACAACTAGGTAAATACACACACAGCGATCCATTCCAAAGAGCATAATACCATGCAGAATAACATTATATGAACTGAAAGTCTTTTGGGAGAAATTTTTGGGGATCCCCCAAAACCCCTAATTAACTTTAAATGATGTAAATGAGGTAAAATCTCAATATATTCCTTGGCTGCCTGATGGTCAGAACAAGCAGCCTCCCCATATCTCCGTGGTGCAACTGGTAGAGCGCTGCACTGCCAGGCTTCACGGTCTGACAGGGCGGTGGTTTGAGCCCGCTCAGGCTGGATTCTTTCCGTTGACTAGGAGTGGCTAATGTCCCCCCTTGAGCTAGGGGGAAGGAGTGGCGTGGTGTGTGAGGTCCTGGCAGTATCCATAGATCGATGATAAAGAGCACTTGCTCAAGTCAGGAGGGTACCTGCTGGCGATTATGAGTTGGACATGTGATCAGGCCGTGGTGGTGAATTACACACACACACACACACACACACACACACACACACACACAACCAGGAGGATTTGGGTTTGATTCCCGGGTGGAGTGGATTTGAGACGAGTGGGCAGCTTTCCTTACTCTGTATCCCCTGTCCTCCCAGCAGTGAACAGGCAGTGGGTGTCAGCTGGGAGTTGCAACCCACCTCCCAGGAGTGCATTGGTGTGAGGTACAAGCTGTTCCCAAAGCTCCGAGATTTGAGAATTGTAAGTTTAAAGCATAATCAGACCATGGTGAAAGACACACACCTTGACTGGACCTTTGGGTGGACAATACAGCATCGTGGTCTTCAACTTCCACCTGCGACCCGTCATCCAGCCCGGCCAAGGCATGCACCAAGTCCACGTCACTCTCGTCAACTGAGGAGGGAAGGAGGGTTAGTCATATGAGGAGGAAGAGATTCATGCCACATTTTTGCTATGTAAGACACTGCCTGCCGAAATTGAGGGGTGCGCCTTATATGCCCATGTGTCTTATAAGCCGTCAAATACAGTAAGTAACATTCTAAAGTATTAACCCTTAGACGGCAGCAGTATTTGAATAGCAGCTCCCCCCAAAATGAATCGTCTATATATAGTCACTGCCGACCTTAGGACCGTAGCATAAATATAGTTAAGCCACATAAAAGATGTTTTAACTATCATCTACATATAGATTCTGCCACAATCTGGAAGTGTTGTTATATAAGTTTCTGCCATACAAAACTGACAGACTAAATTCTGGACCGTCTATACAGAGTTCCACCGCCCTCTGAGGGTTAATCCACCAATGGGGCTCTCCCATACCAATGAACAAAGCAGAAACACAATGCTGCAAAGACTCACGCCACTGTGATTGAGACTGCTGTGTGAGGCTGAGAATCAACTCCTCATCCACCTGTGACTCCTCCACTGCTGCTGCAGCCAAAGCTGCTGCTGATGCCATGGACTCCTCCTGAAAACAAGTAAATAATAAAATCATCTTAAGCCATTACTAGTTCACTGCAGGACAATGTTCTCCATCTCTCTCTGTTGTTAAGTGTATTCCATCCAGCTCTAATTTCATCTATCCACCTGGTTCTGTCTGCTCTGACGTCTACAATTTCAAGATTGCCACCGTTACTTCAGTGTCTAAGTGTCCGCAGTTTTACATACAATATGACCTGCCCAAGACCATGTTTTAATCATCATTAAAATATCTTCAATCATTGTGTATTCCCTACTCAATGATGCTCATTTCTTGTCACTGTAATATACTCAACATTTTCTTGTCCTTCCTCTTTATCCACGTTTTAGCTTTGTCTCTAGATCTCTGGTGAGGCCAAAGTTTCTGAGACGTCATTTATGACCTTTCTCCTCAGGGAGAGTAGCTGGTTGGCATTCATGATATAAATTTGTTTACCAAAAACACTCTAATCAATTCTAATTATCTTTCTGATTAATTATTAATTGTCTGGGTTTGCACTGACTCTTTGTCCTAGATACAAGTATTCCTCTTTCTCTCAAGTGTTTCATTCCCAATCGTTCTTTCTTGTCATGTTAACTGATTATGAAACATTACCTTCATTTTCTTCATATTCATTCAGGCCTACTTCCAGACTTACTTGGTGTAGATTTTCAATCATTCTTTGCAATTTTCCCTCAGAATCACCTGTAATATCATGTCACCTGCATATCTAATTAATTCAGCCACCCGTAAGATGAGGGTTAAAAAAAGAAAACAAAAATGTGTGTGTGAGTGTGTGTGTTTTTCCTTACTGCCATACTCACCCCCACTGTGGTCATCTCTGCCTGCTTTGCTGTGTCAGGGGCAGTGGCGGGACCAAGAGCAGAGTCCTCTGGGGTGAGGGCTGGTAGGTTGAGGTCGGCTGCCTCTGCTTCACTACTGGACTCAGGAGTCTGGGGGTCAGGCAGAGAGTGTAAGGTGATGAACAGGATATGAAGCACTAGAGTAAAAGTTCATGAATCTGAATTCCATTGGACTCAAATCCCCAATACAGTAAACCCTTCATAAATCAGATTAATTAGAGTAGACATCATTTGAAATAGCCCAAAATCTAAAATATCTATATTTAAAAAAAAACTTGTGCATACTCAAGCAAAGCTGTCTCAGAGATGACCAGCAATTCTGATTAACTCTTGCATAAAAGATTAGGCACAATAGAGGAGCTGGAGTAGAGCAGGGTTATATAAATATAAACTTATACGGTTCTTGTCTTGTGGGATGGGGTGGCGATTGTCAACAAAGCACAGAACAGAAAAATATGAAGCGTACCATGTGCGTCAGGAAAGCTAGTTTGAGATGAATAAGTTATGAGTTGCATCTGGTGAACACGTATCTAAACAATTGTTGAATTTGAAAATGAATTTAACTTCCCTGTGTGTGTGGCCACATTCCTCTTGCCCTATGCCAATGAGAGTTTAGGAGGGATGTGAGCCAGGCAGCCTTTGTCTTGAAATGATGCAGTCCAGAGCTGCACAAAATTCCTAACTATAAACCAGATCTTTGACTGGTGATGGCTGAGTGGTAGCGTGCTGGGCCCACATTCACCGCGTGATGGACGACGCGGGTTTGAATCCCCACGCTACCACCTCGGATTTTTCAGTCACTGCCGAGTGGCTTAAAACTACCCACATGTTGTCCTGAAGACCACCCATCAACCCGGACTCTAGAGGAAACCATCCAAGTGAATCAAGAAGGAGTTCCGGGGGGCAGCATGAGCCAAGAGAAGATGGCGCCACAATAAACATTTGCCTGCGCCATGACGGGCTGGGGCCAACTACCATCTAGGCCCCTCAAGAGAGCCTACCGGCACAATAGGCGTACACGTGGGGAAAAAAAAATATCCCAATGCTGTCTGGACACACGCCATATATCCCAGTTTTTGGTCAAATTTACGGATATATCTCCAGAGCCCTTAACCCTTTCCATCCGTAACGCAGACGTCGGCATCACAGTACGGAAAAGGGTCAAGAGGAAATGGAAGAGGATTAATTCTCTTCTAAACCTCTCAATCCTCCTCTAAATTCCTCTTAATCCTCCTCTAAATTCCTCTTCATCCTCTTCCATTTCCTCTTAAGAGGTTTAGAAGAGGACTAACGGTGACGCCGTCGGATGCCGACATTGGTGTCGTCGGAGTGAAGGGGTTAAAGTCCAATTCATCTGATACCCGAAACATTGAGGTCCAATTTACAAAGGATTTACTGTAATCCAAATTTTAGGAGCAGGAAATCATAATCCAAAAAACCCAATTGTCCTAATTCTAATTACTGGCCTGGCACCTGACTCCCCCCACAGTGGCGGGCCGCTGCTCACTCACTGTATTTTTTTTTTCTTGTTTACACCATTTAAGATGAAAATAAACTTACTACCACTACCTGACTTACCAGAATAAATATTTGCTCTTTATTACCAGTTTTCTAATACAATTTAAAGAAAACTGCTCTAGATATATGAAGACTAGAAATTTCAATCTCATATTTTCATCCTTCTGTGCCATCAGAGATTGGCAAAGTTCCTAGATGCCCTGCTTTAGCCAGAGTGAAATGAAGAATGAAGTATTTTCACCACTTGTTAGAGTGAGAATGTGCAGTCAAGACTTTGCCTTCTCATACAAGCAACATTCACCCTCATGATTATAGTAACTGATCATTCAGTTGTTACTACCAGTAGTAGTGGTAGTAGTAACAGCTGTACTTGTAGCAGTGCAGTGGATCCACAATTTAACAGGATTCTACTTTTGAATTTCTGTAGAGCACAAAACCTGAATTTGGGACACATTCACGATTATCTTTCATATTAGGGTTACTAACAAAATAATTGCAGCCGTGAGGCAAGTCAGTCAAACAAAGAAGACTGAAAAGCAAGTACTGAAAACAACAGTTTTATCCACCCAAATGCAGTACAAAATAACAACAAATTACAACCCCAATGCAGAGTCTACACGAATAACGACCCCCTTAACACACCTGAGCCAAGGCTGCCACCGCCGCCTGCAGCTTCTCCTTCAGTAGCGCACGGTAGAAAACCTCCGAGTCAGATGGGGCGATGTCAGGGCGAGGTGGGGACGGAGGTGGCTGCAGGTCCTCCAAGGAACCCCCTTCTGTCCTTTGTCTCTCCGCCTCATCCTCCCATATGTAGGAGAGCCCAGGGTTGGTCGCCATGCCCCCTGTGGAACACATCAAGGGATTGAGCTTGTTTATTGTATTAGTTGTAGTGAGTTTTTGTGTTAAATGCGTAAATCATGGATTCCTGATATCATTAACAGCATTATTTAGGCCCTAATAAAATGTTAATGCTAAGATCCTACTGCAATTCAATCCCTGCCTCATCTAACCTCCAATCTGTAAGCGGTTGAGGATGTCCGAGAAGACCCCGTCCGCTTCCACCTCACAAGTAGACACTCTTGGCACTGTGTAAGGAAGCCACAGGTCAGCAGGCACTGTCTCCTTGGTCCACACTCTGGTGCTGGGCTTCTGGGACATCCCCCTTGTTCCTGCCCCACTGCCTCCCAGTCCTGCTTCATGGCTTGGTGGGGAGGAGGGCAGTGGGGCAGGGTCTTGTGTGGGACTGCCCTCTCTACCTTCCATGCCTGCGTGAAACAAAAAGTTAACTTAAGTTCTATCACGGTGGCTTTCATTTGTTTCTTTCTATGACACAGGAGACAGGCCAAGGGCAAAATCAAAGCTACCTGATTCACACAATTTACAGGAAGATGCAGAAAGACCCTGGTCATATTTTTATAAATCCAAAGGTGTTTCAATATTTCCCTCTGAATTCCATCCATGTACTGCAGTAGATATTCTTCCTCATTTTGGGGTGGCAATTCTCATTCTTCCTAATGTTGTGGTTACATTTTTTTTTAATCTTGACAAGCCGCATTCATGTTGTTTTGTTATGATATTATTGATAATCAGTGCCCTCCCACGCATCAACTACATCAGTAAACACAAAACAGGTTCAAGTGGCGTGTGCGTGAGGGTTTAGCCCCTTCACTACGGTGACGCATGAGGTGCACCATGGCTCGTCTGTACAGCCATATGCTGACGCATCTCGCGCGTCATCCCTCTGTGCTCTAAACTTGGAGGAATTAAAATCTCGGACTGGGTTATAGGGAGCGCGGTGTATCCTTGGAATGCCTACTCACTCAGATCTTGGCTCTGCCCACTGAGGTTGTCATTCAGTCATAAAACAGGAAATAATTGTGATGCCACCCTTATGGCAACACAAATCCTGGCTGGCCACCCGACACGCCATCACCACCCACTCACAGAAATACTTGTCTTCCAATCTTTGGTGTTCAGACATACTTGTCTTCCAATCTTTGGTGTTCAGAGAGATACCTGTCTTCCAATCTTTGGTGTTCAGAGATACTTGTCTTCCAATCTTTGGTGTTCAGAGATACTTGTCTTCCAATCTTTGGTGTTCAGAGATACTTATCCTCCAATCTCTGGTGTTCAGAGATACTTGTCTTCCAATCTTTGGTGTTCAGAGAGATACTTGTCTTCCAATCTTTGGTGTTCAGAGATACTTATCCTCCAATCTCTGGTGTTCAGAGATACTTGTCTTCCAATCTTTGGTGTTCAGAGAGATACTTGTCTTCCAATCTTTGGTGTTCAGAGAGATACTTATCCTAAGTGACTGTTGAGAGTGGATATCTAACAATACCCAAGTCTGCCTTCCCTCTGAGTGATAGGTGAGTGTCAAGTGTAGTGGCTAAATGACAATTACTTCTACCTCCCCTTACTGTAAGATAAACAACCCAGTGAAGATTCAAGTTACTGTTAAGTGTGGCTGTGTGGAATAAGTGAGAGTCAAGTGTGAAGGATGAGCAAAGAGAAATACCATGAGCCAGGCTGCCCCACCTGTGGATTGTCTGAACCTGCATGATGAGAGGTGGATCATGTTCATGCCGTGCAGATTGTGGTCCATCAGGAACTGCAGGACAAAGGGGACATGGGCCTCATGGGGTTGGAACACGCGCCCCTGGACCACTCCGTTCTGAGGGAAGCAGGGAAAGTGTAGGCATGTCATCACCCATCAAAACAAATTAAAAAGAATGTGTATGAATGAAATAAGAAAAACAAGTACTGCACCCTCCCGAGTTTTGCGCTATCCAAGTTTCACGATCCTCGAGTTTCACGCTCAGTCTTAAATTCTTACCATCCCGACTTTCACGCATTATTTCCCCGACTTTCCCACTGCTTCAACATGAACGGGTCACGTCTACCTACTGGCGGCGTCACACGAGATTCCTGAAGGCGGTGTCACACGAGATTCCTGAAGGTGGTGTCACACGGGATTCCTGAAGGCGGTGTCACACGAGATTCCTGAAGGCGGTGTCACACGGGATTCCTGAAGGCGGTGTCACACTGGCCGTTTTCCTCCAACATGGCAACCGCGGTTGCCCGTGCGCCTAACTGGGAGTGAGTTGTTGGTTGTCCATACGGATGGAAAACGGTTGGGGGTGAGAGCAACTGCACGGCGTATGTAAACAAACAGACGACGGCAGTGGCTGAGGAGTGAGGAGCAGTGGAAAATGGCCAACCAAGAAACTTGTAAAGTAGACTGGCAGAGCTGCTTTGTTCACTATTTAATCGATACAGAGCAACTGCTTTGTTTACGTAGTGAATACAGACAACCGACCTTAGCCGTGTGTGACGCACACCCAGAAAAGTTGGAGTTGCCGGTCGCCCCTATCGCCAACACGGTTGGAGGAAAAAGGCCCAGTGTGACACCTGCAGCTAAAAGGTGCGGTCACACAAGCTAGTTTCTCAGGAATTTCCCACCAAAATTATCTCCCGACAATTTTCTGCCTCGAATTTATCCTCAAGTTTGGTCACACAGAGGACTGTTGCATTCTGGGATATATCAGCTGAAAAGTAAAACAAACAATGGATCCAGATGTTGCAGAGTGTGCTTTGTGGTGTTTGCTGAAAAAAAATAAAAAAAATAAATAAAAATGAATAGAATGCATTTGTTGGTTCGTGAGTGGTTAGCTCGGAAACAAAGGGAGAGTGTGTTACAGCTTGCTACTGTTAAGTGCCACAAGAACTTAGCAGTGAGGACCTAGACACTATGAAACTACGCTTGGACAAGATTCAAGTCTTGTTACTCTAAGCTTATCTAGCTTTGTGGAACTCATTGTGGTACTGGAATAAACACACAGATAGCTACTGAACCGATCAGCTGATACGCTCTTCTTCTTGTGACCACAGCTTACCGACCTCATGAGAAAATAACCGACATGCTGGTGACTGAGTTTCTGACAAGAATTTCAATGAGTTTCCCGTGAAATGCAGCTGAATTGTAATCTCTGTATAAAATGCTTGAGAAACTAGTGGTTGGTTGACTGTGTTCACATGTGCTGGGGCGAGACTCAGAGATGCTCACTAATGGCCTGCGGTAAAAGCTACGAACTAATGAGTTGACTATCAACGTTGACTTCAGATTAACAAACCCTTTGTTTCGCCATAGTTAGAGGCCGCTGATTGGATGAGCGCCGTCAATGACATCATCGGACTCAGCCAGTCACAAGCATGTTTTCAGAACAGTCAGCCAATCGTAAGGCAGCCAGCCACCTTCAGCTGTGGCTTCAAAATGACCCGTTCTCTCTTCACATTTTCTTCCTTTTTACACAGTACATATTTTGAGACAACAAGGGAGTAAAGTTGGAAATAAAGTCAGCTCCTCCATGGGCCGGAACAAATAAGCGCTTTTTCAGTGTTTTCAATACCCAGAGTTTTGCGATCCACGAGTTTAGCGCTATACCTGCGGAACAAAACAAGCGCGAAACTCGGGAGGGTACTGTATATAATATTGAAATAGATATAAGTAATGAGTACATTCCTTGCACTATTCTATTCTAAAGGAAAAAGGGTGTGTGGGGTGTGTTCATATATTGGAGCAAATGAAGTAGTTGTGAGGTTAAGGCAAATAGAACAGTTTCAAATGGAGGTTAAGGAGATTCATGGGTGGGGAGAGCTGATGGTGAATAACAGTTTGCCATGTTGAGGCTGACTGATCTCCCTTGTAGTTCCTCTATATCCCTGTGTATGACAGGGATAAAAATAGGGTGACAACTATTGAATTAAATTAAATAATAATTGGACCTATGTCATACTTGCTTAATGATTCTCCTTAAGGAGTGTACAAGCAAACGTACATATCACCAGAAGAAGCAAGAAGAAAGTGGATTGATGCCGTTTGTCAATTTTTAACCCCTAGAGGACGAGTGATGTGCTGAAACCTCATGAGTGTGGTGGGCTAGGTGTCCAGGCGACATACTGGTACAGCATGGAGATTGCAGCATGATCTTGAGCCCTTGGGCAATCTGTGAGTGTCTAGGTCTATAATACACCAAATGGGAGTATATTCCACCTTACATGTGCTGTCTATATGGATATATTGAGTCCGCCTCGTTTGGATGTTTGCATCATAAATACAACAAAAATACGAGTGAGATGAGGCTTTCTTTTTTCTTCAATGACATGTTATTACTGTCTGCATAATCAGTATGTTATTACTGTCTGCATAATCAGTAGTAGTAGTAATCATAATTATCTGGATAAAATAATCTACGATAATCAGTGTACTGCATATGGCTGATGCGGAGCCAAAGACAAGAACAAACAGAACAACAGAACGCCTTCCTTCTTCCTCTCCCGAGCGCAAAAAATACTTTATTTCATCACATCACTGTGACAAAACAAAGAAGCCTAGGGAACTAGTTGTTCCTGCACAATGCAGGAGAAGGATTTAAGTAAACTATGATCTTTTCTCTTTTTTTGTACCTTCAGTAGTTTTCATGTAATTTGTAGTGGGGAACATATGATTTTCAGCAAAAAGGCTGGGATGGTGTGCAAGGCTAATGTCAAACCTAGACTGTAGGGGTTAAAGAATAACACAGTTATAGGTATTTCTAGTAAATACAATGATGCTAAGTAGCTCAGGCCATCTTCTTGTAATTGGTCAATAGGTTAACTTGTGTTGTCCTTGATGAATATAAATGATTTAGTGTTGATTTGTCTCTGAACCTCCTGCCCTCCCAGCAGAGCAACTTAATGGCGTCCCACACAGCAGCCCCCCACAACATTCCTGACGCAGCTTTTGTAGATGACCCTTAATTGAAAGCAATTGAACAAAAGATTTGCAGGAGGCAAAAAGATGCAAAAGAGATGACACTGGCCACATTCATATAACTGCGTCTTGCCCACCATGATATTTACAAACACTGGCACAGTAAAAGTCTGTTCATCCAGTTTGCAGCAAAACAGCTTTGTGCTGGATTATCAGATATGCCAGACTGGCACCACATATATGAACAATAAGAGGGTAAGATGCCTTTTTATTTGTCACATATTCTCAAACGTGAAAGAATATTTTATTCTGAGAAGGGAATCTTCTATCACATCAGCAACACAGGGAATATGAAGTTATTTTTAACAGGAAATAGCAGCATATATTAAAGATCCCAATGTAGAACTGTAAGCCTGTAATGAGCTGGATGGCTGCATATCACTGCCCCCCCTCATGTTCATGAATGTGATAAGGAAGAGGAGGGAGGAGGAATGTTAAATTTTTCCACTAGCTGGCAGAACATGTGTCAGCAGATTCCCAGCTCCCACCCCAGCCCTCCCCTCATGTTACTCCTAGTGATAAGGAAGGCAAGATAGGAGGAAGGGTGGAAGATGGAATGAAAGAGAAGACATGATCAAAAATAAACCACAGGTGACAGGAGGACAACACAGCTAGCAATGATGTATGTGTTCAGGCCACCCAGACTTTCCTGTAATAAGCACTCCCTCTTTTTTGTATGGAGTGCAACAAAAGTTATGTCACATTCTTAAATGTGAAAGAACATTTTATTCTGAGAAGAAAATCTATCACAGCAGCAACACAGGGAATCTGAAGCTAATTTCAACAGGAAATAGCAATACCATATATACTAAAGATCCCGTTTCTTTAAGAACTTTGAAATGACCTGATAGAGGCGAGGCATATGAACATAAAAGCTTTTTTTTTCTTTTTTTTTCAAGAATAAGCTTGCCAAAAATTGAAACTTAAGAGTGTATCTTGTCTTCATTACTTATAATACAGTACTTTATTTGGATAATTATCTATACCACAAATGTATATACAAAGGAGGAAGTAAGGAGAGAAATGGAGACAAGAATGCACAAGCACAAAAATACAGAAACAAAAAAGCTAATGACCCTACTAGATTATATGAATTACAATACAGTTACCAATCTGCATACATAATTTCAATTAGTACACATATCAAGGACAAAAACTACCAAGAAAAATCGATCTGAGGTATGTACTAACAAAACACTGGCAAAGATTGATTGATATTTTTCAGACATCAGTTCAATTTTCAAGTATTTTTTAGTAATTACATCACACATGAATTAATGAATATATCCATTTTGAAAAAGTCATAAATATCATGCATGTAGGGGTGGTGAAGAAAAGAGAGACTGGAGGTGAGAGGAGGACAGAGGAGAGGACAAGGACATTACCTGCAGCAGCTCAGCAGCCTTCTTCACAATGTTGGGGCTGTAGAAGAATATCTTGAGGAACTGGTGCTCCTTGGAGTGGTACCCATAGAAGGGGCTGTGCAGGTAAGGCATTAAGGAAGGTAAATCCACAGCAATAAAGGCATGGAGACACTTACAATCTGAGTGTATATATGCATGACAGAACTGTAATTTGTTGACTACACCTACTGATGAATGACAAAGCCTATTTAGTATCATCCTTAGAACTATTTGCAAAATCAACAAAAGGTACACATATTTTAATAAGTTGAGAACCAGAATAAAAACAAAAAGGATGAGAACCAGAAAACAAAAGCAAACAGGATGGTTAACAGAACAAAAACAAAATGGATGAGAACAAAAGAAAAAAAGGGCAAGAACCAGACAGGCCAAAAATGAAAAGGACAAAGGAATCAGACAGAGCAAGAATGAAAGGGCAAGAACCTGACAGAGCAAAAATGAAAAGGACAAAGGAATCAGACAGAGCAAGAATAAAAAGGGCAAGAACCTGACAGGCCAAAAATGAAAAGGGCAAGGGAATCAGACAGAGCAAGAATGAAAGGGCAAGAACCACACAAAGCAAAATCAAAATGGACAATTCAGAGTAAAAAACAAAAAAAAGTAGGAACCAGAGATCAAACATGAAAGGGAGCACAACAATACATAGAAAAAGAGGAAATGAACCTGGTAAATCAAAACGCATGAAAGGACGGAAGAACATCAGGAAGCAAACCGACAACGACCGCAGACTACTCACATGCCCGAGACTGGGGTGACCTTGTATACGTGCTGTGTGGTGGCCGAGGTGTGGCCGAGGGCAGTGTTGAGGGCTCGGTCAAGGGCTGCGGCCAGTGTGTAGGGCAGGGTGGCCAGGGGGGCCGAGCCATCGTAAGGCACCAAAATGTAGGGGAAGACTCCATGGATGTGAGTGCACGCCTTCTGTCCTGTGAGGGAGAAAAGTGTTAAGAGTGAGTGTGAGTGGCTATGTGAGAGATAAGAGTCAGAGTGGGGGAGCTCCAAGTCCAAGGCTGAAAGAGAGGATAACAGATCAGTCTTTGGTGGCAGGCTTTTTAGCAGATGATGAAGAGATGATGCCAGAAAGTTAGAAGATGCTGCAGCCTTGTAGATGAGTTTGACAGTATGTAAGAGAAAGAAAAAATTAAATGCTGAAATGAGTAAGATTATTGTATTCTAGAGTTAGAGCAGAGCTCAACAGTGTAAGATCTGGTTGGGGGAAGGAAGATGGAGGAATCAACTGAGTTTAAATACTTGGGGATAATTTTATGGAAGCATGGAGGGAGAGAGTGGTGAAGAACAGACAGGTAATAGGTGTGCTGGAGTTACGAGAAGTGTGACCATGGAGATAAGAAAAAGGGAATAACAAATAGCATCATCTTTAACCCTTAAAGCGCGGGTGTCGACAATAGTCGACAGCTGGTGCCTGGGCTCACACCACGAGTATCAGGGTATCAGGGGGAGACCACCAGTGAAATGGATCAATAGAGGTGACGAGTATTGGCGGGAGCTGATAGACGAGGGATGGAGTGTGCTGAGAGGGCTTGCCGGAACAGGGAAAGCTGGAGGCACTTATGCTTACACCCACACCAAACCTCTCATACATGCTCTCATTCCTTCCTCCATCCCACCCTGACACACCAATTGCACCTCTTATGTATCTCATTTCCACAGTGAATTCGTGATTGCTGTGCTGTCCATGTTTCTGATGCAAATGAGAAGGGTTTTTTTTTTTTTTTTTTTTTTTTTTTTAACAGCAAAGGAGACAGCACAAGGACACACAAAAAAAGGAAACAATAAATTTTTCTCAGTGTAACTTGGGAACTAACTGGCATATGAGGATTTTGAGGATACCATAAGAATCCTCACGAAATTCTGCTTCGAAATATATATCCAGCTAAAAAAGTTGGCCCACAAAATTTTGATCTTGCGAGTGGGGAAGAGTTGGTACTTAGGATTTGTTGTCTACAATACTCCATACGGAGACTTGAAACAAGTCTGTATTGTTTATATATTATATTTTCCTCTATTTTTATTTCTGCATGTTCTAGTACAAGTCTTTATGAAGCCATTGATACCAAATTTATTGGGGTACAATATATCTGTGAGGGTAAAATACGACTGGGAATGTAGAGTATCGCGGCGGCAAAAAAAGGCCAGTCGTGCCTGAGAAATGCATGGTGAGTGGAATAGAAACTATTGGAAACTTACAGTGCGCGAGAGGGTTAATTACTTCCTCCACTCTTTCTTCTCCCAAACAGATCTTACACTGTCGTGCTCTCTGCTTGAACTCTGCATGGCTTTGTGAACTCAACAGTCTGCTCTCTTGCCCTCTCGAATATCATAACCTTACTCTTGCTAACATTTACATTCAACCTTCTCCCCTTGCACACAGTCAAATTCATCCACAATCCTCTGTAGGTTCTGTCTCTCCCTGACAAACTTCAAGGGCCATTGTGAGTCTCTGAGTGTTAGGTGGGAGAGTAAGAAAAGTATTAGGGAGAATATGACCAGAAGTAACCTTGTCCTAACCTAACACTCCCTATTAGCAGGAACAAGCAGACCAAAGAATACATATTACTTTGATACTACTTTCTGAAAATTATTTACTCACATACACCTATACTAACTAACTAAATGTGACATGCAACAGAGCCTTAACTATATATAAACAATCCTGTTATCTGTATTTTCCAAACTACTAAAAACAAGGTAAAAAAGGAGAATGACCGACCTGCCGCAGTGGCCCCAAAGATGCGGAGGACGGGGACCCTCTTGATGGGCGCCCCGCGGAAGGTGGAGTATTGTGGGTCGAGGCCAGGGATAGGGGCTGCTTGGTAGTGGTCAACTGTCACTATGCGCTGGGAGAACATGCTCACCTGGCCCCCTCAAGGCACTCCACTCTCATGACTGTGTGAACCCTGGGGTGGTAAAAGAGAAGGTTAGCTTTGCATCTGCTGACATTGGGTGTTCAGACCTATTTGTGCTTTTAAAAGGATGAGTTAAAACTAATACAACGTTTAACAAATAGGGGTATACATAGTAAGGGTTGGCTATAAGGTTGAGGGGTTTGATGTGTGGAGAGGGTGGCAAAAAGCAGGTTAAAGTTAAGGTACATCCACAGCTCTGAAGATGGAAGGAAGGAAGGAAGGAAGGAAGGAAGGAAGAAAGGAAGGAAGGAAGGCCATCTCGGAAGACTCAAGACCCAGTCACCCCAGTCCAAGGAAAGGTCGCAAGAGGTCAAGAGGTGGTAATTTGGATGTCTGAAGGGTTGGGTGTGTCAAAAAGTGAAGGAAGAGAGTAGCTGTGTGGCACGGTGACTGTGGGGTGTGTTGGGAGTGGGATGTGAGAGGGCATAACATTGGAATATTTGGGGGATGGGATAAAAAATGAGACAGGAAGTGGGATGTGAGAGGGCATAGCATGGGCACATTTGAGAGATGAGAAAAAATATGAGACTGGGTGAGTGAAGGAAATGTGGATAAGGGATAAAATGGCATATAGGATGAGTAGGGTGAACTCTGGGTGTGTGAAAAATATATAAAGTGCACTGAACTTTGAGGTAGAGGGCAGAAGACCACCAGGAAGGCCAAGGAAGACGTGGAGAAAGGTGGTGGAGGAAGATATGAGGAGGCTGAACGTCACGGAAGAATTGGCTATGGACCGGCAACAGTGGAGGAGGCTCATATCCCATCCAACCCCACCATAGTGAATAAATGGACGTTAAACAATGATGATAAGGGCACAGTAACAATGGTAGTAGTAGTAGTAGTAGTAGTGGCAGTGGTGGGAATAGTAAAGTAAAAGTGGTAGTGGCAGTAGTATAAGTCAGTACAAAAAGGAGAACTAAGTGAATGAAAAGGCATGAATGTAGGAGTTAAGTGAATAAAAAAATGACAGGAAATGAGATAACAATGGTGACAAAACATATCCAGGTGCTGAGGGTATACACACACACACACACACACACACACACACACACACACACACACACATTATCTAGTGGAGGTAAAGGGATCAAGAAAAGTGTCAACAGCAGCAACAGTGGAAGTGGCACCGTAAAACTATTGCTGTACTGGAATGTAAATGTTTAGAGGCTGAGTCAACCCTTCCAAAAATATCACGTAGGGTAGTCATAAACAAATCTCTCTCTCTCTCTCTCTCTCTCTCTCTCTCTCTCTCTCTCTCTCTCTCACACACACACACACACACACACACACACACACACACACACACAAAGTTTAACTGGTCATGATACAGTTACCAATAAAGCTGTAATGTCTGATGTATTAGTCTTGCTTACTATAAAAAAGCAATGAGCTCATGCTTGTGTTGTTTTGTCTCAAAACTTTCTGCTTTCAAATCTTTCCTGAAGATCACAGGTATTCTTTGTACCTACCTTAAATGTATGAAAAAATGTTTCTTATTAGATCTTACAATAATTTTGACATATAAGAAGGCAGTTTTATTCCCAGCTGATCAGTTTGAACACTCAAGCAAATTTAAACTAATGTAGCTTGATCTAAACCAGTGGTTCCCAAACAGTGTTTGCAGAACCCCAAGTTTTTCCAAAGGTAAAGCTGGGGCCATCTGCTAAAGCTGTGCATGGCCTCAGTGCAAATTTACATCATACTGGTCCTTAAGCCTGTGGCAGGAAATAATTCATTACCTCGCGACACAGGGCCAGTGTGACATCCGAGTTAGGTTTTTATGACAGGCTACCCAGGGTTCTGTGTCAATACATGAAACCAGTATGTGTTTTGACTTAAATGTCTGTAATTACTGACAAATACATTCAATGATGGGTAGAAATGATGGGGTGCTTTAATCTTAAACTAAAATTATCATCTGTTAAATGTTCATCACTTGTTCAGTCGCAAGCCATCCATCAAACTCTATATATCATGGGGAAAAAAACCAGCTGACTGAAATTTCAACTGATGAAACACTCAAACCAATAAACAAAAAGCTCACTGGTAACATTTTGGTCAAAGCTCTTGCATGAGTAACCTGGTGATACAAAGTGAGCCATGCAACATGACACAAAAAAGTGTAGATGTGAAGGCACTTTTCAAAAGGCACTGCCACTAAACAAATACAGAAACAAGTTGGATGGTATGTGCCTGTAGCTAACAAGCAACCTTCCACATCTTAGCAGCCTTCGTGGCCAAAATCAAGCCTGTACACAAAGCTGAAAATGGTTAGAATGATGAAGCTTGGCAGCATCCTTCAGTTGCTTCTCTCTGGTGTGTGTGTGTCTGTGTGTGTGTATTTACCTATTCGTAGTCTACTGGGCCCGAGCTAAGCCCTAATAGTCCCGTCTCCAAATCTACATTCATCCAGCCTTTCCTTCATTTGTTGGACACTGCTCACCTCCATCACCTCTTCCTGCAAGCTATTCCATGTGTTAACACTTCTATGTGGAAAACTATACTTTTTCAAGTCACTCAAACAGGTTCCTTTATTAAGTTTCTTCCAATGTCCTCTCAGCCCCTGCATTCTCGCAGTAGAGAAAAGATCATCTCTATCCACCTCATCAAACTTATTTACCAACTTTTACAGCGTGATGAGATCTCCTCTCTCCCTTCTTTGTTCCAGTGTCATCAAGTCCATCTCCTTCAATCTGTCTTCATAAGCCATATTTGAGAGTTCTGGGACCATTTTAGTTGCAATTCTCTGTATCCTTTCCAACTTTCTGATATCCTTCTTTTTGTGAGGTGACCACACAACTGCAGCATATTCTAGCTTTGGTCTTATTTTCTTCATCATTTCTTTGTCCATAAAATGGAATGATACCCTTATATTTTGCATCATCCTGTAGGTTTCTCCAAACAGCTTGTTTATATGCTTTTCTGGGGATAGTGTGTCTTGCATCGTTACTCCCAAATCTTTTTCTTCATGTACCACCTTTAAAGTTTTCTTCTCCCATCCTGTCTGTTTTACTTGGTCTTTTTTTACTTTTCCCCATTTCCATGGCACTTGTTTGCATTAAATTCCATCTCCCATAACTGGTTCCATCTATATACTCTGTCCAGGTCTTTTCGCAGCTCTTCACAATCTACCTCCGTCCTTATTTTTCTTATTAACTTTGCATCGTCTGTAAAAAGGCTCACATAACTTTTTATACCCTTTGGCATATCGTTTATATGTGTATTATGAACATTACTGGTGCCAGAACTGAGCCTTGGGGGACTCCACTCTACTCTCCTCCAATTTGATTTCTCCTCCCTAATCACTGTCCTCAATTCTTTTCCTGTTAACCCTTTCCATCCGTGACGCAGACATCGGCATCACAGTATGGAAAGGGTCAGGAGGAAATGGAAGAGGATTAATCTTCTAAACCTCTCAATCCTCCTCTAAATTCCTCTTAATCCTCTTCCATTTCCTCTTAAGAGGTTTAGAAGAGTATTAAGAGGAAATGGAAGTGGATTAAGAGGTTCAGAAGAGGACTAACCCTTTCCATATGATGACACCGTCGAACGCCGACGTCGGCGTCGCCGGAGTGAAGGAGTTAAGTAATCCTTCATCCACTCGATAACCTTTCCACCCATTCCTCCCCACTGCTGTAGTTTCCAGATTAACCTTTGTGTGTGTGTGTGTGTGTGTGTGTGTGTGTGTGTGTGTGTGTGTGTGTGTTCTGAAAAGCAGTGCCCTAATAATTGAAAAAAGGTTTTGGCAGATGTTAAAGTTTGGAAACCACTGATCTAAACTAACCTAAGCTGCAAAAACTATAAGTTCCATGATATTGTATTATTATCCAAATTTCACTCTAACCTAACTAATCACAATAGTAATAGGTCTCCCACTCACTGAAAAATACTCTTGGTCCCCAGTCTTCAGTTTACAGCCTTCCAAGTTTATAGTGGGTTTATATTACTATGAAGGATAATGTTCTTTTTTCATATATAATGTGACAATTATTCAGTTTAGCTTGTCTAGTCATCCAGCGTATCATTCTGTCCTGATATTCCTTTAAACTCACAGATTCATAAGTATGTATATTGAGCTACTTGTGTCTATCCTTCAATTATTCGAAGTGACAAATTAATATTGAGAAGGAAGAACAATAAATGTTTGTTGTAGGTCACTCATCTTGGCTGGTTCCATCATTTTTAACAGAAAAGAAAGCATCTCAAGGCCACACACACACACACACACACACACTGCTCCGGTAGCTCAATTGGCTAGAGTGCCGCGCTGCAAGGCTTCACGGCCAAACAGGCGGCGGTTCGAGCCCCGCTCAGGCCGGATTCTTTCCGTTGACTAGGAGTGGTTACTGTCCCCCCTTGAGCAAGGGGAATGGGGTGTGTGAGGTCCTGGCAGTACCCAGAGATCGACAATAATAAGCATGCACTTGCAAATGTCGGGAGGGTACCTGCTCGCAAAAGCAAGTCCAACTCGTGATCAGGCTGTGGTGAATTACACATACAGATACACATGCACAAATTTAAAGACAGAAGAGATGAGACTTAATAATGATGTTTAAGGCAGTGAGGGGGCTAAAATATTTAGAAAAGAAAGATCTAATAAGAAATATATAATGGTAAAAAGTCATGAATACAAGTTAAAGAATAGATGTTATGATATCAATAAATTTAGCTTTCCTTATATTGATGATTGGAATGAACTAGAGGAGCTGCAGGCAAGGACATGCATGACCTTAGAGTTAAACTGGATAGAAGTAGAGGTGGAGACAGGATGACACAAGACTAACCCAAATCCTGCATACTACTACTACTACTACACACACACACACACACACACACACACACACACACACACACACACACACACGCACATGCAGTTCATTTCCCATATTTCCTTCATGGTAAACTGAGGTCAGGTCATTATCTCCATGGAATCTCTCATTAGGGTTAAGGTGAGGGAAGGAGATAAGGAGGGAGGGAGGGAAGGAGGGAGGAGGTACAGACGAAAATACAGATAAGGTTCACAAATACCAAAATAAGAAGACTAACAGGAAAGCAGTGAAGTAAACAAGGAGGAAAGGGAAAAAAATGAAGTATGAGAAAATAGTGAAAACTCAGATGAAAAATGGCTTGAGGATGAGGAAAGGTGAGTCCAAATACCTGGCAGGTGTTAATTAGTGTGTTTGTGAGGGTGAATCAGCAGAACAAGCAGGAGGAAACAGCAAAAACTCAGGTGAAAAATGGCTTGAGGATGAGGAAAGGTGAGTCCAAATACCTGGCAGGTGTTAATTAGTGTGTTTGTGAGGGTGAATCAGCAGAACAAGCAGGAGGAAACAGCAAAAACTCAGGTGAAAAATGGCTTGAGGATGAGGAAAGGTGAGTCCAAATACCTGGCAGGTGTTAATCAGTGTTTATGAGGGGGAATACGGCACTTCCGGCAGTATATGTGAGGAGTGAGCCCTGCAGCCACAAATATATGTCCCTGGCGCTCCCCACAGCCCCCCTGGAAGGCCCTCCGCCCCTTGCACCCCAGACACAAACTCTAAAATATGACTACGTGGTAGGTGGGAAGGTAAACAGTGCACCTGACCCGCCCTCTCCACCCTCCTCCCGCGCCTCCCTCAGCCTTAAAAACCTGCCCTACGTGATGAAGATGAAAATAAAATAATATCCGCCGCCCAGCTCACCGTGAAGAGGATAAATAAGGGTCCAGGAGAGGGGTTCAGGCGCGTCCAGGAGGTGAAACTGTACCCGCATGGCCGCCAACCCTTCCAATGCCTCACGCCTCCCTGTCACCTCACCCCGTCTTCTCCGTTCATATATACTCTTTACTCGCATTTGACCGAGATTTTTAATTATAGTGTTTTTCTGGGGTGGATTGCATCGAGTGTGACCTTTTATGGGATGTGGTGTGTAAAGGTCAACTATGGCGGCCGTTGGTAGTGATCAGCTGAGCGACGGCCGTAAAAATTTATTCATATTGGAGTGTTTGCGGCACTGCCCTGATTACCGTGTGAGTTTATGCTTTATCACACTTGTTTATATTAGAATGGCGCGAGACATTAAAGTGCTTGAGTCTCCACCGTAGCGGTCTGTTGATATACGCGGGAACTTGCCGTAACCCGCCATATTTTTCCCACTCGACACTTACTTCAGAATTAATAATCAAACACAGCTCCAAATTCTTGCTTGCCTCCGAAATCCTTTACAACGCACATCGCACGTCCCCGCCAATGCCTCCCCGCACACTTCCTCCAGGCATTAATAAATTAGAGTTCTGGATTATCAGTCCTCGGGATTGACTCTGCATTAAACTTTCATACACTCATTGATTCTTTCTCCCTCTATCAGCGTGCCTGCCGCGGCCCGCCGACCCTTGCACGCAACACCGCGCCGGGTGTGAAGGAAAAGAGGAAAACTTGCATCCTTCACTTTATTGTCATGCAAATATGTCGCCACACAAGATCATACACGATAAAACATGACCACTCGAGTGTACCTCAACACACATTTACATCTGTTTAGGTATCAATTTATTTATAATTCTTTATATGTACAGCTTGCAAAAATAAATATATAAAACTATCTAGCATGGCAAACATTTACAGAGAGAAAAGTTTTTCAATAACAGATACATTATTGCCTTCATGCTGCATGTGTGTGTGTGTGTGTGTGTGTGTGTGTGTGTGTGTATATATATATATATATATTTATATAGCGAGAGATATATATATATATATATATATATATATTTATATATATATATTTATATATATGTGAGAGAGAGAGAGAGAGAGAGAGAGAGAGAGAGAGAGAGAGAGAGAGAGAGAGAGAGAGAGAGAGAGAGAGAGAGAGAGAGAATGGGGATATAGAAGAAGAATAAAGGATAAACTTTTTGGAACCAAGAGATCAACAATAAAATTTTATTATCTTGTACTTCTTCCATGTGACACTAAGCAAGCCAACCACAGGACACTGTGACTGCTCTATAAAAAAAATAGTACATGCCAGAGCCAGCCACCTGAACCCCCACACACAGCCTGAGGGGTCAGTTGTCCTGGACCTCAATCATCGGGGTAAACAAGGGCGCTGTACAAGGGAACAGTGTTGATCTGAGCGGCGCTTGTGGTGCCCGGCCACCAGGTCAAGCAGCAAGGAGGAGGGAGTGGGTGTGCGGTGGAGCCAGGCAGTCTCATGCATACTCCAGGGGGCAATGAAGGCCGTCACACCCTCGCCCCTGCCCACAGCTGCTACCTCTGCTTGGTCCACCACTCTGGGTACACCCTGGGGCGAGGGGGACAGCCACTCCCCTCAGGTCTTGCCAAGGTGGTGGCCTGGTGATCTGGTGTGGCTGGAGGGGGAGGCACCACGCCCCATCAGCCCATGGGGTCGTCTAACATGATGGGGTGGCACATTCTCTTGGTTCGATGTTCTCTTAGTCACGAAACTGGAAGTTCTTTGGAGACTGGTGGCCAGACCTGAAAGTAGATATATAAAAGCATTAAACATTCTCATAACTCATCTTTCCTGGCATTGCATACACAACTCAATTATATATTTCTATTATTGGCTAATTTGGACCACCTTTAACAAAACTGCTAACTAAACAAGATTCACAATCTTTGGCATTATAATTCTTGACTTTTGCCTACTTCCACACAGGAAACCTGTGTTGATGTCTCTGAACCCTCTCGTGCACTGTAAGTTTCCAATAAGTTTCTGTTCCACTCACCATGCATTTCTCAGGCCCGACTGGCTTTTTTTTGCCGCCGCAATATTCTACATTCCTGGATGTATTTTACCCTCACAGATATACCGTACCCCAATAAAGTTGGTATCAATAGCTTCTTATAAAGACTTGTACTAGAACATACACAAATAAAAATAGAGGAAAATAAACAATACAAACTCGTTTCAAGTCTCCATAGAGTATTGTTGACAATAAATCATAAGTACCAACTCGTCCCCACTTGCTAGCTCGAAATTTTGTTGGCCAACTTTTTTAGCCGAATATATGTTTCGAAGCAGAATTTAGTGAGGATTTTTATGGTATCCTCAAAATCCTGATAAGCCTATTAGTTCTCTAGTTACACCAAGAAAATGGTATTTTTTTCAAAATAATCTCAGAGTTGATGCTCCTCATCTTCGCTCATCGCTCCTCATCTACGCTCCTTAGAAAGGTTGCCATATGTTACCATTAAGAAACTTATCTCAACAAATGACGCTCCCAAATGTGACACACTTTCACCGAAAACTTAAATTTTAATAATTTTTTTTTAACTTTTATGACACATCGCGTCATCGTGCGCCAGGACCTTTTACCCTTGATGACACGAAACGCGTCATCATGCACTTGGGTTAAAGGTCAGTTAATTTTAAAAAACCAAGCCAGGGAATAAAACTAACTCTTCAGCTTCTTCTTGGTAGTAGTCGTGGGTTGTTTGATGGAGGGCGCTGGGGGGGCCAGGGAAGGGGTGCTGACACTCCTCCTCAACCCCCCTCCCATGGCCTTCCCTGGGGTGAATGGTTGTATCAGGGGCTTGTATGGTGTGCGGTTCATTATCCCACGCCGGTTGGCCATTCCTCTGATGCCCTACATAGGAAAGAAATTGTCGATGTTACTGTAGTCTAGTGTATTCTTCAGTCTTTTCTAGATGGGGCAGAAGAGTCCATTTAGAGCCCATTCATATTCACACTTTGAAGCAACACCAAATGAACAGAACATAATGCTGAGAAACATGATAAATGACAAAAAAAGTAAAACACTTTCGTATGTTTACCCTGACTAGCTGCAGTGGCTTGGACGATCGTTGCTCTGGCATGGTGTGAACACTTGGCTGGTTGTTGGGTGGAGGTACCAAGGTAGGTACAGCAGCTGCCTTCATGTTTAATGAGCCCTCTGATAATGGCTGTGCCTCCCTTACTGCATCTGCAATTTAAAAGATTTGTCAGTGCATAGCAAATATTGATTTCTAGCTGCTGCACAGTTGATCTTATCTCAAGATACTGAAGATGGTAACATATTATCTAGACCTAACAAATGTTTTGGCCCATATCCACACAACTTCATGTGCTGGGGTAGGATTTACTTCTCAACTGACTGTATCAGCAGGAGTAGGAGGGTACAAAAATGTTACTCATTCAAAACTTTGATAAATAACTTTTTGTTGATCCCTACAACTGCATTTTTATAGTAAAAAAGCTCACAACATAATAAATCCTATGGTATATTACCTGCCAACACATTAGATTCCTCAGTTTCCATGGTGTCTTTTATGGTTATGCAGAATGTTGAGTCTAATCCTGCAGGTTTGCCATCAAACAGCTTGCGTACCACATTGGGACCCGAGGCTGAGGTGGTGGTGGGCGCTGTGGTAGTAGAATGGGTTGGTGCCACCTCAGGTACTGCTGTGTTGTCTGTGTTTCTAGGGTGTAAGTGGTGGGCTTCGGTGGGTCTGTGGTACAGTTTACTTTCACTATGGACTGTCCTGAGGGGGCGTGTGTCTGTGGGGTCGGTGGTAAAGTTTGTGGCTGAGGGCAAGTCATTGTTGGTAGTGTGATTCATGGTGGCGTTGGTGAATGAAGAAAGCTTTGAAGCAGAGGGAGGGGAAGTAGTGGTGGCGAGAGGTTTGAGCATGGTGGGGACTGTGATGGTGGAGAGCTGTGAGGCAGAGGGGAAACCTGAAGTTGAAATGGAAGGCATGGAGAAGGAGGAGAGCTTTGATGCAGAAGGAATGTTGGCAGTGGGGTCTGGTAGTTTGACAGGAGGGGTGCAGGCAGTGACAGAGGAGAGCTGTGAGGCAGCTGAAACACTGGTATTGGTCTTGGCGGGTGTTACTAAAGTGGTGGGGGTGTTAGTGGACTCCATTTCAAAGGTGGTGTTGAGAGGCTTAAGAGGAGAGTTGTCCCTAGTGATGGTGGTGCTGCTGCCTGAAGATGGCAGGTCAATGGTAATGTTAAGGGCTCTGGGTATGGAAGGGGAGGGGAGAGAAGAGAGCTGGGAGGCAGGAGGAATATCAATGGTGGTGTTCAGTGGCCTGGCAGGAGAGGCAACAGGGATAATACAACCATTCCCAGTTAGCTGTCTTTCATGCTGCAGTGGTGTGGCAGGCACTGCACTCCCCCGCTCATGAACACTGGAGTGGACTGAAGGTAGTCTTTGGAGAGAGTGCAATGGAGAGGCGAGTGCTGTGCTCTGACTTCTTTCCTCTTTTGCTTCTCCAGGTTGACACTCCTGGGGTAAAGGCAAGGGGCTGACTGGTCTTGGGTGAGTGGTGGTGCTGATGGAGGTGGGAGTGTATAAAGATCTAGACTCCTCTGCCATATGGTGGCGTGGAAGGACTGGCCCATTGACAGCTGCCATAATGCTTGACTTCCTGTATGGTAGATGAAAAAATATGAAACTGAATTCCCATGTCAAAATTTCAACATTTAAAATTGTTTTGGCAAAGGCTGGGTAAAGTAGTTTTAATGTACTCAATATACAAAATTAATTAAAACTCATAGCATCTACTCAAGCCACACAGTCATTCAAGATGGCTTATTTTAACCATTGCTTTTTTGTCTCTCTTCAATGGTGATCAATCATACAATTAATTACCATTATGAGTTGCCCGATTTAATATGGAATGGGTGGAAGCTAAAATAAAAATCCATCAAGTTTGGTAAAAAATGCAAAAATTATAAGTACTGTACATATACAAAATATTTTGCTTCTTGAGGTGTTTACCTGAAGCTGGTGGTTGGCTCAACCATGACTGTGGGTGAAATAACAGCTTCAGTGAGGCTGGGGAGGCATCCCCAGTGGATAGGGTCCAACGGCAGCACCAGTTCCTGGCTCCCTGAAGCTGCCGTGCTGCCACCTTCTTCTGGCACCCGCTGCTGGTCCGCCCAGGCTATTCGACACTCGTCCAGCCCCTCCACTACACGCTGCGATAGAAGAGAGGAGTCATTTCGGGTTAAATCAATAGGTGCACCTAACATCACCATAGCCGATCCAGGATTCAGGACGTTTCCTAACTTAAAGTCGATGATGTTATAATAGGCGCACCTAACATTATCAAATGTAGGGTACAAACTTGGCGGAGGGACTGTTTTTTGGGCGCCATTAGAGGTAATGGCTAAAGAGTAGCTTAGCCGGATATTTTGTTTTTATTTATTAATGATCCACGAGACATCCTAGAGTTAAAGCAAAGTTTTGCCACCATGAAATATACACAAATAGATAAATATGAAAGCTCACGAAGTCACAATAAGTGACATCACCTGCTTTGCGCAGTAAAAGTATGCTATTTTAGGTATCTGATATCCGTAATATGGCAGGCTGCTGCTGCCTCGGCCACAGATTATTGCCAGATTGTCATACTCAGCAATTATATTTCCTGACTTCCTGCCCCAAAACTGTCTTTTGGGCTCCAAAAACGAAACTAATCCTGATGTTTCTTGGCAATAGTTAGACGTCAGAAACTGTTAAATACTATGCTCTGAGTATGACAATCTGGCAACGGTAGCTATACGTATTTTCATGTTATTGTTCCGTTGTTTTGTTTATTGAATGTTGTGTTCAAGAAAAAGAATACTCATAATTTTAGTTAGTCTTAGGTTATAAGTATTCTTTACTAAATACAAGTATAACATTACCTTCTTTAACTTAGGAAATGTCCTGAATCCTGGATCGGCTATGGTATTGTTAGGTGCGCCTATTGTATTTCATAAAGAATCCTTATAAACAAAAACTAACTAAACTTATGAGTACCATTCTTTTTCTTGAACAGAACATTGAAAAAACAACTGAACAATAATATGAAAATACGTACAGCCACCGTTGCCAGATTATATATACGGCCATCCCTCAAATAGTGCGGTTTCCAATAGTTCGGTTTCGTAGAAGATATTTTTAGGATTTTTTTAGGAAGCACATACTTTGATTTAACTCTAGGATGTCTCGTGGATCATTAACCCCTAAAGGTCGGCTGACGTGGTAAACCGTCAACCCATAGAGGTCAGTTGACGTAGTATACCATCTGGGCTAGAAGGTCGGCTGACATGGTATACCGTCAATATATATTTGTAGCCCAATTGAGCAACATTTCGCTGGATATGCTACACTGCTTATCAGTGCGTAGGAATAGGTCCTCACCCTGATTGGTAGTCAGTTTCCGCCTGCATGTGATAATGAGTTAGTGATTTTTCGAATTCTCATGCGTTCAGATCGCTGTGCTCCCCTCAGCCCGATGAATGCAATACTCTCTCTCCCTCTCTCACCATGAAACGTCATGTTTGGGGCGGAGTGAGAAGACGTTGAGAGACTTTGGTGTGGCGGGTGGTATTAGCACTCACCCTGCACCAGCCCATCGCCATGGCCACGCTGCACGAACAAACACATCCGCTCTCCAGCCCGGAAAGTAGTCCACTTATACTTGTCGTATTTCAGCACATACACAGCGCAGAGACTCCTAGTTGGTCTCATTCAAAAGAGGAAGACTTGCAGGTAACTAGTGCTGTGTTGTTAAGTCAGTTCAGCATATAGGGTAAGAATGAGCGCGGTGGGAAATAGAGCAAAAATCAGCAATTTCCACTCACCTAGCCATACCCTAGCGTAGTGGGCGGGTGATGGGGGAAAACTCATACAAGCTCAAACCTGCTGACCTTTAGGGGCTAATAAATAAAAACAAAATATCCGGATAGGCTATTCTTTAGCCCGCTTCCGCCTATGGCTGCCCAAAAGAGTCCCTCCGCCAAGTTTGTACCCCACATTTGGTGATGTTGGGTACATGAGTTGTCAGGATACCTCCAGCACTGCTACCTACCGAGTCTCCTGAATATGAGAAAACCAACAACTGCATGTACTAATGTAAAAGTACATGCAGTAGCTTGCAGATTTGGTATGCAAAAGGAGGAATAATAATATTAGCTTAGAAAACAGAATCTTTCAGTAAGACTTTTTCCTACATCAAGGAGTCTGCGTTTAAGTATCACAGCAGTACTTGGTGGGTCTTCTTCCATGGCATGCCAACAAACAGCCTCTGTGGATGAGTGAGACTCTAGTCATGGTGTGTAAAATGCCACATGCACCAGAACTTCACCCACCCACAGTGACAGCCTCTTTCCACATCAGTCTCACTCCACTCTCACTCCGTCCTGTCCATCTCTGTTCCATCACTATGCTTGTGCTTCAAATTTAGATCAGGAAAAGATTAATCTTCAATATTCCATCTGGATGTGGTTTGATCATATCTAACCCACAGGTCTCCACCTTCTCCATCCGTCAACGTTCCTGGTGAGGCGTGACACTGTCCTGATGGTGTGGTGCAGCAGGATGGATGGATGAGTAGACCTCTAGTCATGAGTGTAAACCATGCTCCAGAGTGCTGCTCACCAACCCACCTCCACCTCTTCTTGAAGGGACTACTGTGGCTTGCTCAACAAAAAGTCAAATCCTTCATTCTCATTAATGAATGAATGATAACAGTAGAATTTCAGCTAGTGTGACATCAGTATCATTCACAAGTATAAGCAACTTAATACACTCCAATGCTGCTAGATTCAGTCTCATAACACATGACACAGCACCTTCACCACACTAGAACGAAACAGAATTCAAAAAGAAGCAGTTACATGGGTGAACATCATATGAGGCACCCAGTGGCAGAAAGTAGACTAAGTCAATTTAGAGAGAGTGGGATATCAACGGATTCTTCTTTAGTATGATCAGCCATATGCGTTAAAACTCCAAGCTATTCTGACCTTTACTCCCCTCAAATACAAGCTTACCCCAGTAGCAGCGACGGGCCAAATTTGTGGCTTCACCGTGTAGCAGCGACAGGCCAAATTTGTGCCATGGTATTTACCCTTCAAAATAGATGATACGTAATCTGATCACAAATGCTTTGATATATATTATAAAATGGGCTGTGTGAGGTGATTTTTCTCATTTTTCTCGCTTGGAGGGACCATTAAGAAACGGGATCCCCACTGCTACCAGGTTAAATTGACATGCCTTTGACAGCCAAAATTGCTTACCAGGAACCTGCTAGCGGTGGCAGAGCGGCGGATTGACAAGCCAAAAGCATCACACCTTGCTACCCACATTTACATCTGCCAACTCAGCCAATTACAGGCCACCTACCACACACCTCACACAGTCAGCCATACTCCTTTTTAAATCAGTGTATTCATTACATAATCAACTTTTATTCATATCCAAAAATCTAGCAATTCTGCAACATTTTCTGCAGTCAAAAATGGGAGGGAGGGGGTTGGAATACTATGATTCTATTAACTTGGTTTGCAAGAATTACTGTTCTAAGCAATATGAATTTAATCACACCAAACAACACATAGGTTTCACAGCACAAGTGTCACACAAACTACTTAAGTTTGACCTCAATTGTCTCAAAACTGGGTTTTGGTTTGTCATCTTTCTGCCACCACACTTCATATTATGCAGCTAGTGTATCAAATAGCAAAAATTCAAATACTATTAGGGGCCCTACTGTACCTCCTAGGCCCTGTTATGCACACCCCTTACTCCACCCACCTGGAATATGCCTTGAACTTGAGGGCAGCACTGGTCTTTCATGTTGAACTGCAGATACAAGTCCCTGACAGCAGTGAGAAGCACGTGGTTGAGCTGCTCCAAGGTGTTTTGCTCCTTCAGTGCCTCCTCCAGCATGGTCTGACAGTGAATCCCAAGCTGATGCCTGTCCCTCAGCATAACACTGGCCTGGTGCTTCTCCAAAAGGGCTTGGGAACACTTGGAGGGTTGGCCAGGCTCCAAACCAAAGCTGTTCAGAGCTTCCTGGACAGCCTGCAGCTTGGCCTGGCTGATGGTAACCTTGCCCTGGACCATCTCTATGCGATGAGCTGTCTGGGTCAGCTTTACCTCCAGGGAGTGAATGGTGCGCTCACACTTGTTGAGGGTCTTGTCCAGGCGGCGGGAGGCAAAGGAAATCACTCGCACCTTGGCTAGCCGGGCACTCCAGTGGTATCTCTTCAGATCTGTAACTCTGTAGGCAGACTCCAGCTGCAGCAGCTCTTGGCGCAGGGCCTTCAGTTCCCCACTCACGTCTTGCAGCTGTCTCTGTGCCTCCATTTCCTCTTCACTCATTACCTCCACCTTAGAAGATAAAACAACCCCATTATCCTGGTTACTAATACCATGCAAGGACACCTGCATAACTCATTATTAAACACTTAAAGGTAAAGTTGGGGGCATATGCTGTAGCAGCACGTGGCCTTGGTGCTCATCTCCGTAACATTGGCCCTTGAGTCTGTGGTGGGAGGAAGCCCATTACCCCGGGACACAGGGCCAGTATGACATCCGGGTTACCACAGTTTACCTTTCCCAGGTTTCCTCAGCTACCCATTTATCGACCAGCCCGAGAGGGAGGATTAACAGCTGGGTGAGCTGCACGCCGACTGCCCGGGCCGTGATTCGAACCTGGGCCCGCGGAGTAGAAGCCAGGCACGCTGACCACTAGACCACGGAGGCGTATAACACTTAACACCAGAATAATACTCTCAATTACCTCCTTCAGCTTCTCCACCTTGCCCTGGGACTCCCACTCTTCTTCTTTCTGTTTATACTGCTTCACCTGAACACAAGCATTGAAATATATCATTAATAAACTCATACATTAGCCACTAAACAATACAACTTATATGTGAATAACTACAACCCAACTTACATCTGAATAGAATAAGTCAAATACTGTATATAACCAGTTAATGTCCTGCATTGCCAACTCAAGAAAATAAAAGTATTGACCATCTTGCCCTGGTGAAACCTTTGTTAGTCAAACTGTCTTCATGTGAAAGTTCACTGGACATACGAGTAAAAACAACTTTACAGTTGTAGAAAAAGTTTGGAGCTTCTTTGAGTGTTTCAATACAAATGCATTGGCACCTCTGTAACTTGTCACAGCAGCTGGCCATTATTATTTTGTCTCTAGAGCCCTCATAGCAGTGCCAGGCACATTTTTCTTTACATATATTAACCTGTTTGGGGGGATGATGAATCCTCAGCCCTACTCAAGTAGAATTGAGGAAAGTTTAATTTGAGGTGTGGGTTGAAATTTTGTGTGCTGGTTCTGTGGTCTGTTGCCAGGATTGTCCATTCCAAATTATTTGCAATGGGAGACGCTGCACCAAGGCGCAAAATGTAACATACCACCAGAACGACCACATTTTCAATGCCAAGGCATTAAAACTGGACAAAATATATAATTTGTCCTTACATTTCATTGAAACAAAAACTTTAATCTACTACAAAATTGATTCCGCCCAAGTATCTCTGGTAATTATCTAGTGCTTGATTAGCTTCCAGTTCTATCTTACAACCAGCAGGAGCATGCCATTACATTACACTTTCCTGGCCTTACCATGTCCTGCAGTCTACTTATCTCCTCCTTCATGTCTTCTATTATCTTTATATAATCTGAGACGTGCTGGTTCACATTCCTCACGTTGCTTCTGATCTGAAAATGGTGATGGAAGGTCAGTTAGTAGGCCTGAAATTATATATATATATATATATATATATATATATATATATATATATATATATATATATATATATATATATATATATATATATATATATATATATATATATATATATATATATATATATATATATATATATATATATATATATATATATATATATATATATATATATATATAGATATATATATATAGATATATATATATATATATATATATATATATATATATATATAACACAAGGTGGACTGATCTCCTACACATGAATATTAAGGAAATTCAATTTGAGAAAGGTGTTAGGCAAACTGACCCTATCTCTATAATTATTCACAACTTGTTTATGAGAAGCATATCACAATTTAGTGTGATAACACAGGAATCAAGATTGATTGTGAATGCTTTAACAACCTTAGATTAGTAGATGACATAGCCAAGTGAGGACAAATAAGAGAATGATCGAGGAACTTTACTGGATCTGAAAGTAGGTCAGAAGATTTATATGAAGAAAAAGTTAATGTTGAATAGTCAGGTGGCAGGACATCAATTATTGATCAGGAACAAAACACTTGGGAGGAATATATTTATCTAGCACAAACAATGAGTGAAAACCCAAACCATGAAAAATAACTAAGAAAGATAACAGGAATGGGATGGAGTGATTTTGATAAGCACAGCAATATAATGAATAACAAGTCTGCCACCCTCCCTGAAGGGAGATGTAAAATCAATGTTCCTACCAATCATGACAAATGGTTCACAAATTTAGCACCTCACAGTATATTTAAAGAGAAAGCTGAGAAGCAAAGGAATGGAGAAAAATGCTGGGTATAACAGAAAGTGAGGATCATGGATTAGAAAACAAAGGTTGAAGATATCTAAATGACTATTAAGAATAAGGAATTAAAATGGCAGATCATATCATCCACATAACTGATAATAGATGGACAACAAATGAGAGGAAACCAAGAAATTGTAGAAGATTGGACAGACAGAGGATCAGCTGGAGATGAAATTAAAGCATTTGTCAGAGTAGATATCAGACAAAAGTGGAGCAAATTGGGAAAGGCCTTAGTACAGTGGATTAGTACTGGCTGATGATAACAATCAAGTTTCGAAACTGCCTCAATTATTCCTCTCCTGCCCTACATTTTCTCCGCAACTCACAGTGGTTCTGATGGTCTTGGCTCGCTCAGCATATCGCAGTGTGTTGTAGGTGTCCTCGTAGGAGGTGGAGGCAGGAGACATGGCAGCTATCATGACGCTGCAGCAGTTACCCCCTAGCGAGTCTTTGAGGAGGCGTGTAAGCTTGCTATTGCGGTATGGGATGTGTCGGTGGCCATCTGCCAAGGCATTGATGCAATTTCCTGGAAGAAGTGAGTAAGGAGTTAGGACAGTGGTTCCCAACCTTTTTTTCCAGGCAACCCCAATCATGCACCTCTAGACATGACCGCAACCCCACTAGTTTACTTGTATATGTGTTATTATAATATAACAACACCATGTTTGATATTTTGAGGTCTTGGCGACCCCAGGAAAAACACTTGGCAACCCCAGGGTTGGGAAAGGGGCGTTAGGAAAAGGTTATAGGGTCATTTATTTGGATAGGCAAGTGTTGATAGTTATGGAGAGTTTGTTCCACAATTACTAAGGAGGGTTACAACCCCCTTATTCTTCCCTCCTGCAGCAGTGACACAGCTGTGAAAAAATATTATTGATAGTGACAATAACACTTATGCTCATTCAGTATAGAAAATAATAATCAAGTTAAAGTACCAGCAGAAAAAGCAGGAAAAAGTAGGGTACAGGGAGCCAGCCAGCTAGAAGACGACAGTGAGGGGAGATGAAGCCTTCCATAAATGTGCCAGGCCTGCCTTCCTGTGATACAATCCTGCCACCACCACAAAAACACAGAATACAACACTCAGCAGATTTTACCATAGATATTCACTGATGAAAATTCTTTGCTTCTGTATGATGATGGTGTCTATGACCCAGAATGAGTGAATGAAGTATAGACACCAGTTCTTCAAATGAAGAGGGTCAGGTGAGGGGGAGAGGGGGAGGATGGAGGAGGTAGCCCATCTGATGCACAAACATCCCCAGAAACTGCTAAATGACCACATATTGCCACACTTGTTCTCAAATTGCTACACAGCCTAATATGTAAAGCCATAATAGTGATCACATTTTAATGTACAGTATATGCCAAAAAAATGTATAACATGAAAGCCTTGTACTATGCCCCCATCCCCCCCCTGTAGCCTCCATTATGTCAGCTGCCATGTGTCACTGCTCTCTCCAACCCCCTAACACATGAGGCTATGCAATGACACACTGTTATTTCATTAATAAGATGAAGCCCTGAAAGTTTTTCAAATTTGTAAGCCTTAAAATATGATCAAAAAGATTTTTATTAAGAGTTTTTGCACACCAAGGGGTGGGAGTGGAATGGGTACTTACACACTCCATGAGTTATGACTATGGCAAGACAAAAAGGAGTCCTGAATAACTTAAGAATTAGGAGGATACACAGTCATGTGCTCTTTGATACATGGAACCCATGGACGGCACAATCAGATTTTTCACTTATTAACTTGGGTCAGTGGCTTGCAACTTGAGTCCTACTTAAGATGATTGATAATTTCAAGTTGAATATTTTGTAACTATCAATACTAGATTTCACCTGTATCTATTATATCAAGGTTAAAGATAAAGACTAACAAAATAGTGTGGCTATTAATTTAGGGAGTAAATATGAAGGACTACCTGGGCTAACAACAAATTAGGCTTAGCATAGTTTAGATTAAAATGTGGGTTGAACGAGAACAAAACAATGGGTGAAGTAGATTAAAATTGATTGCTGGTTTCTAAAATAAGGCTGCCTAGTTCTACTCTGAGTAACCCGAGGATCACTAGAGAACAGGCTGAGGAGAAAGCAAACACTGACATCCACTCACCTAGAGCCAGCAAGGACTTATTAATGCTTGACCCTTCCTTGAATCTGCTTCCTCTAAAGCCTGTGGCAGCCCCTCGCTCAGACCCAGCCAAGTCAATCATGGACAGCTTGGAGATGGTCACATTGGCCTTGCCTGCCCCCATGTCCTGTTGCCGCACAAATATCTGCCACAACGAGGGATGGAGATGATGATTAGCAGTGATGAGTGTGTTGTGTTAGGCTGTGATAATTTATAGTAATGAGGGTGGAATGAGGGTAAGGGTTTTGTAGTGGTGGTGAACATGAAGAGGAGGAGGGATGGTGAGACACTGGGGTGGAAGTGCCAGGTCCCCGCCCTCCAGCAGGCCAAAGACATGGAGGTGAGGTTAAGGGTTTTGTAGTGGTAGTGTGCATGGAGGGGAAGAAAAAAAAAAAAAAACAAAAAAAAAAGGGGGGAGAGGTTGGTGAAGCATTGGGGAGAGTTGTTGGGGTGGATGTGCCAGGTTCCCTCCCTCCAAAGAAGACATGGAGGTAGATGTTGAGGATTTGGCAGCACTGGGCATTGGAGAAGCTAAGGCAATAGACAGAAATAGTCATTTAGGAAAACTTGATGCAAAACAGATGATGTGGTGGTGTTTGAGATTTGCATTTGTTATTTGGGTTAGAAAATGATGAATTTATGCAGAATTCTCTCTGAATGTGTTTGACTTAATAAATCACTCATTAACTCTTGCCATCTACTAATCTTATTTTATTAAGGCTTTCTTTACTATTCTACTAGAAAGCAAAATGCCAAGCCCCCCTCCCCTTCAAACACTCCTGGTCACCTGGAAGACAGCGTGGGAGCGGGAGGACTCAGCATTGGCATCGGTGGCGTGCTGAGAGCGGTTGCGGTTCCCTCGGGCCAGCATTTGCAACAGCTCCTCGGCACTGCTGGGCTTGTGCAGAGACAGTCCTGGCACCATCACCTGTTGCCCAGCCTCCTGAAGTGCCAGTGACTTGCCGCTGCCTAAGAGATCACGCACCATCTCATTGTACACCTGTGGTAGAGAAGGAACGGGAAAGGATGTTTGGTTACCTGTCTGCTTGCCCTCTCAACTTTCATTTTTATTTTCTTATAATAGTAAAAGATGATTGAAGATCTGAACAAAACAAATAAATTTAAATCTATAAATAGGTAAAGGAAGCTCTGAAGATACTATCAATTTCAATCTAAAAGTGTCTTGACATTCCCCTATTGAAAGAGTAGGTCAAAGGAAGAAGAAAGGCTGCTGCAGAGTATAGCAGTGAAAGGGAAGATGAAAGAATGAAGATGCTGGTAAATGTTCTCATTAGGAAGTTGGACAACATGGATAGATATGAACTTCTCAGATTAAGTTAGAATGGAGGGGAGAGTGAGATGTTTAATACTGAAAAGCGGAAAAGCTGTGTTATCGAAGAATAGGGGAGATATCTAAAATGTTGTGTCTAGATGGCAGCCATAAAAATGAGTTTTGAGCCACTGAAAGTCACAAAGTTTCTTAAGCTTCAGTCTAAAATAACTAAGGAGAGAAGCTGTAGCCTCTTCCTTAGAATTAAGTGACTTGTTGTGGTCACATGGTAAATAAAACTGCTTTAGTATAAACTTGAAAGTAATACAAGGAGAAATATATGAAAATGAGGGTTAAGTAAAATAGTGCATAAACATTTACTTCTGCTTGTATGACCTCAACTCCTCACTGCTCAGCATTGCTGGCTGGAATGATGGAGGTAGTGCTGATGATTCCCTAGCAGATTGACACTTATTTTCATGTATTTCTGCTTACATTGCAGTTACAAATTTATACTAGTGTAGTGCAGAAAAAGAGATTATAGCCAATCATGAAAACAGCATTAAAACAGTTGTACCCACACAAATTTTTAAATAATGATGTTCACTTAGTTACTGTTAAAGCCATTAATTATTTATGTGTTTTGGTGATAACTGTGGGTCAGAAACTGGAAAATACTATGAGCTAAGAATGATAATCTGGTAATGTTGACCTCAGCCCACCATGCTTCCCCCTCAGTTGCCTGTGGAGCTCACAATGTAAGCCCTGCTCATGCTACAGTTACTACTTTACCAGTTTATAGGCCTACAGTCTGCTATACAAGCAAAGGAAGACAAATACATGCATGAAGCACTGTTATTAAGGTTTAACAAAGCAACTGTATTGGGTTCAGGAATGGATTAGTAAACAGCAAAACACATCGCTTCTCTTTCCTATCCAGCTTCTCCTCTCCTTTTCTCCTTCCTCCCTCCCTCTCAACCCCCCTCACCTCCAAATAAGACACAGCCACTTCACACAGTCGCTGGCCCTTGAGCTCATTGAGGCGACGGTAGAGCTCCTGCAGTGTGAGAGAGGTGATGCCAGGACACTCAGGCTGCCCCAGCATGGTGAAGGTCTTGCCAGCACCTGTGGCCCCATAGGCAAACACTGGGGAGGGAAATGGGGAAAGAGAGGATTAGGTTTGGAAAATGATTAGAATCCTTGTCCCCAACCTGTAGTCTGCAGGTGCCTTTGAGTCATACAGGTGTCTTACAAGTATCTCCCACTTCACGATTGGGTTACATTCTTGGAAAAGCAATTGTGAAGCAAAACGATCTTATATCAAACATTTCACATCAGAGGTGTTTAAAAATCTTTAACCCCTCCACTACGACTGGGCCAAGAGCATGGCTCACAGCACATTTGGGAGATGCCGCGTGCGCCAATTTTGAAAAGTCACCAATGAATGTAAGCCAAAATAAATACAAAACATAATCCTCATGTATTATATATCAGCATAAGGGGAATTAAATGGTGCACAATGTCAAACATAAATTCACTGATAATTTGGAGATGGATATATAAACTTACAAAAATATGCAGCACCGTGTTGATCACGTATTCACTGAAAAATTACTTCCTTATTTTAGTACTGATGGGTACCAATCACCTTAGTCACCCCCCTTAAACCCTTAGTTGTTCCAATCTTGTCTAGTTTCTGTTCTCTTTCGGCTTTTCCCTTATATACCATTTCTTTACCCTGTCTCCCAAAACTCTTCAAAAAAATTTATTTCCTTCCTCATCTGTTCTTGCACAATTCTTCTCCTTTACTTCTGCTAGGAATTCATTTCATTTTTTCCCTTCTTCATTTCTATTCTTCTTTATATATATATTTCCTTACATTCATCTACTTCCCTTGCGTGTGTGTGTGTGAGAGAGAGAGAGAGAGAGAAGAGTATGGACAGAAGTGAGGGGGGATAAGCAGCTCAATGTCAGCATAGTGCTGGCATGTGATAGGCCTATTTCTGTTGTTTCCGATGGTGGTCATTCTCACTCTGTAATCTCCACTCTACAAATTTATCATCATCTCATTAGATGTATCATACATTGAGGCCATGGGCAGTGGGGGTCCCTTGATCCCTAACTAAAAAAAATAAAAAATAAATAAATAAAATAAAATAAAAAATATATATATATATATATATATATATATATATATATATATATATATATATATATATATATATATATATATATATATATAAATAATTTACTTGCTCAAGTTTCTGAAGATGACAAACCACAGAAAACAGCTGAAAGTATTTTATGGTAAACTGACCTGTTTTTTATAAATTGGTCCTATAAAAATATTATTATTACCAGCAGGGCACATCAATTGGCTATCTCCCCTGATATAAGCAACTCACGTTACAATGTAATAACAGTGAGTCAAGTAAGTTATCGTATCATGTGACCTATATTCTGAATGCTCTCGTACAATATCTGGGGAAAAAAATTACATAATTCCAGCAGAACTTAACCAGGACGCAGTATACGCATCCTCAGATATCTCAAGAGGGTGGTGAAGACGCAATGTACGCGTCCTCGTGTTCAAGGGGTTAAAGGCAGCTGACCATTCGCGCACTCAGCACACATGAAAATATTGATACCAACAAGTAACAGAATGCATTAAATTACATGAGTAGCCTATCAAACAACACTTCACCAGTACCACTACATGCACTAACATTAACGAGCTCAAATCTTAAACATACAAACACATATGCACTAGACAAGCAGACCAAAACAAGCACACTTACCCGAGCAATTATACCCTTGGAGTAGGGTGTCGACAAGGGGGTGAGCCGTGGCCTGGTAAATATCATGGTTGGTTGCCTCGTCCCCAAACACTTGCTCAAACACAAACTTCTTCTCTAGTGGCTGCTTCTTGTTTATATCCCGACACCTCTGTCTCGCCCCCTTGAAGAAAAACCCATCCTCCTCCTCCTTAGGGTCAAAGATTAGCGAGTGTTTGTCCAGCGCGTTGACCACGTTTCTGTAGGGGGAGGTGTGGGGTAGAGGTAATAGAGTGGAGGGAGAGGGAGCGTATTTACCTAGCTATTGTATAGGAAAGTTGAGCTCTCATATGGTCCTGTCTCCAAATCTGTTTATCTAACTTCACTTGAAACACATGGATGTTCTTAGCTTTGATCATCTACGCATCCAAACCATTAACATTAAACATTTTTGATCTAATAAGAAATAGTTAGGAAAATATAAAAATATTGCCAAGAATTTTCTTTTCAGATCTGTATGTGTGTGTATTTGTTGATATTTATCTATTTATCTATCTATCTAATATATATATATATATATCTCTATATCAAATATATATATATATATATATATATATATATATATATATATATATATATATATATATATATATATATATATATATATATACAGGGTGAGTTGAGGAGGTACTGTACACTAGGGTGTCCCAAGAAACTGAAGTGAATTGGACACACTCCAGCACGTGTTGCCCTAGTTTCCTGTCGTGACAAGTTCAAACAGGAAAATTTTCAGCTTCCTCTCTCGTCTTTTACTGGTCACGCATTTCGTTGAGTTTTCTGCTCGGCGTCAGAGAGTGAGGTTGTGCAGGGGTGATTGCGTTACTTAAAAAAAGTCAGAACAAACTGTAAAAAAACTGTATTCTGGTCTATTTTCTGTTCCCAGGTCTAACACGATGGCGTGTAAAACACGAACTAAGGACGTTGTATGGCTACTGGAGAAGTCCCCAACATCATCATTCCTGGGGAATCATCTTCCGTCGAGAGGCGAGGTTTTCCAGGTGTTTTTGTTCCGCCACAAGATCCAGAAGGACGTTCTTCTTGCTACAGCAGCTTCTACCGCTGAGAAGGTCTTGGAAGCGTGGCGACGTGCGAACATTCCGACGTCAGATGTGTCATGGGTGAAGAAGATCCTCAAACTGTACAAGAAATACGGCGCCTTGGTGAAATCCAAGTCACGGAAGAAATGAAGAGATACATTTTCAGAGACAGCCTTGAAGACATGTTCGACATCACGCATTCCAAGACAATGGAAGTGAAGATCCCCAAGGAAGACAAGGCGTTCTTGGAGGCTCAGAGGGAGGACCAGCAGAGCTGCTTCATGGCTGGCGTGGACAAGAAGCTGAAGCGAGCGACTGAGGAGAAGCAACGTAAGAGACAAAGGATGGAGGAGATGAAGAAGAAGGATGCGGCTGCTTCATCATCCACTCTTGATCATGACATGGCTTGGGAGTTTTCTACTTCATCCTCATCGGCCAACGAAGACACAAAGGATGACTTCAAAGCTCCGACACCAGCAAAATCTCCACGCCGTCGACCTCCTCAGAACAAGCTCACCAAGGAGCTGATCCTTGCTTGGGAGCATGACAATCTGTCCATCCGTGCTGTGACATCCTCCTACGCTGCTGCTGCAACGAGCCTCAACCACGACATTGAACATATCACTGTGTCCCGTTCGTCGCTCCACCGGGCCAGTCAAGAACCGCGTGGAGTCCCTTTGGTCCTGCATTGGGACGGCAAGTTGTTACCCAGTCCAGCGGACGGAAGGTCACTGGAGGAGAGGGTGGCCGTCTCGGTATCCGGGGAGGATATGGAGGAACATTTTTTTTTTTTTTTATGATTTTATGATACGTGGTAGTATACATATTATTTTTAAATCTATTTTAATAGGATTTTGTGTGTGTTTATTGTTATTTTACGGTTTTGACGTTTCTAAAGCTGGTGTCACACCGGACCGTTGAGATTTTGTGGTCCGTTAAATCCGAAATCCTTTAATTCAAGGGCTGAGTGTATGTGACAAGTCAGGACATGACCTGACCTGAGTCAGGTTATGTTTTGACCAAAGCCCAGATCTGTTTCTCCTTTCTGCCCCATCCTCCCCACATCCTTCTCATTTCACCTTCTGTGTGTGTGACAGGTATGGACCTGACCTGACCTGAGACAGGTCATGTCCTGACCAAAGCCCTGACCTGACTTTCCTTTCTGACCCTCCCTCCCCATCCCTTCTCCTTTCTCCATGTTTTCATCCTCTCTACCTCACCTTTTACGAGAGGGGCTCATAACCAGAACGAAACCACACACCTCTCGAGTCGGGGGCTCGCATGGTATTGAGGCTGCGCCGAGTTGAACCAAACGCGACAGGGAGGAGGCCGCAGGAAGTTCAAACGCGGTTAACGTGTTAATAAGTCTCTCTCTCTTGCCATAGCCACAATGTTTGGAGGAAAACGTCCAATGTGATACTACCTTTTAAGGTAGCGTGCATGACTCTGATGGTAAGTATTTGTGACCCATACATGTCAAAGTACCGCGAAACTCAGGGTGATAATGCGTGAAAGTCAGGGTGGTAAGAATTTAGGACTAACCGTGAAACACGAGGATCGCGAAACTCGAGAGGGTACTACTGTATAGCGATTTTTTTTTTTGTTTTTTGTATATGATATGACAGAATTATGGTGAATTTATGTCTGAAATTTTAGGGGGAAATTATGACCATGACAGTTTGAAAATTTATATTCCGCAAACTAATGATTATTGATACAATATTTTGCCATACTTTCATTGGCCTAACCATGGTTCTTGTACTATATTAATTGTTCCCATGTAGAGCAATTATTATAGAAGAAATAGCCTTTTAAAAAATACTTCAAATTTTCCGAATATGGTCACTGGAAAAAAATGGAAAGGTTTTCTTTTTTGGGGGGGCCATATCTTATGCGTAGGGTGTCCTTTACTTCTGGTATATAAATCATGACAATAACCCACTCAATAAAGAAAAAATGGCTGGCTTCCTTAAGATCTTGGTTTGGAGCGAATGAATTGATGGATTTTAACTTTAAAATACCGGAGAATATGCCATTTTTTTCTTTTTCCCCATATATATCTCCATTCATCTGAATCTTTTGAAAACTTACACATAATACTCACATCATTCACAGTTGTAACATATAAGCCAGTTTGACTTTTGTCAGTTTTTTCAGGTTACATATTTGTAGGCCAGTCGACAAAGCTTATATTTTCTGTAATATTGTCGATGTAAAAACCTGTCAATTTTACTTTTAACAAACAACAAAAAAGTTCCAAGGAAAATGATATTAGGGCCTTGTTACTCCAAGTAGGCTGAGCTTATTTTAGACACTCAACAAATACACCACCAGCACCTACCTCGCACCACTCTCCTCCTCGCGATGGTTGAATGGCCGCACCCGCACCACGACCTTCAGGTTGGCCTTGGACGCAGCTCCAAACTGCACCTCACCAGAGATCTTCTTCACCAGGGCCTTCTTACGCAGAGATGAGTTATGCCGCCTTGGGGACTTGCCAGGGGAATTGACCCGCCGAAGCCCCTGGCGGTTAAGTGTCATGGTGGCGGAGTAGGCGGTATGGGGCAGGGATGTTTAATCCTGTTGTGGTGAAGCAGATTTGTGTGGTTTAGGTTTACTCACCTGATTGGCTAACCCATGCACAGTAAAAATAATCAGGCTCGATAGGCACAACCTTATATGTGGGCAGTCCAGAACTGCTGACACACCACCCCATCAATGAAAATTATAGCAAAAAACTACTGGTAGTGGGCGGAAATGTGTGCCATATGCAGATTATTATAGCAACTAAGTATGCAAATAGAACCTCTATAAATTCGTGAAGGAGAATAGAGCCTCACCCAGAGAGTGGTAAAGACCGCTTTTAAACAAATCGATGGTGACTGTACTGACACCAGAGAGCAAAAAGTTCCAATGGATGATACACTTAATGCTAAAATATCTACACCTGCATTCGGTTGATATATGGGGATTGGCAACCTTAACCCTTTCATTGCTAAGCACTCGCAACGAGGCTATCCCCTCAGGTGTGCTCGGGAACCCCAGCGGGGGAAGGGGATCTCTTTTAACCGCTATATCTCAAAAACTATTCATCACAGTTACAAAACAAAAACACCATTGGAAAGAGGAGGCCAAGATCTATAAGATTTGGTTATGTAATCCTTTCCTGTGAACATACAGGCACGTTCAGGGGGTGTTTTTTGCTGTGAGTGCGACTGGCGCTCGCAGCGAGCTTTTAGCACCACCAGCAAGTGACGCTAGTGCTCGCTCTTTTAACCTCTGTATCTCAAAAAACTATTCATCACAGCTAAAAAACAAAAACACCATTGGAAAGAGGCGGCCAAGATCTATACGATTTGGTAATGTAAACCTCTCCTGCGAAAGTACAGGCACGTTCAGGGGGTGTTGCCGGTGAAGACGTACATTTATACGTGCACGACGGTCAGCCATAAGGCAACTACTGTAGATCTCTTGATGATGGGGTGCTGGCAGGGCAGTATTGCCAACTGCAAAATTTACAACTATTTGGTCAAAATATCAGTCATGTGATAGGTGAAGCTATGCAAAAATGTCGCTATATTGGTCAACAACATCCACCAGTTGCTCGTCCATCGATTTTCCTCGCTGGGCTGACATGATATTCCACCAAATTTAGTGAAGAACCCACTCAATTGGCAATCCTGTGTTGTGAGAATTAGTGTTGGAACTCTCATACGCGGGAGATTTGAGTGCGGCTGGAGCTCGCAGCGAGCGTTTAACGCCACCAGCAAATACGCCTCACGCTCGCTGCGAGCGTTTAGCAATGAAAGGGTTAAATCTGTGGCCCCTGGTAGAAATGACCTGGGGAATAGTAAATGAGTCCAAGGAAGCTATAGCAGAGGAGTCATGGAAGTTTCTCCAATATTCTATAAGGTGTCTAAAGTGTCTACAGCAATCCATCAACCCTCATCCAGAGACCTTTTTGCCCTAACATCCCCAACTTCAAGTGAATTTAACCGGCCCTCTGATTATCATTGTCTTTTAACTTTAAATATCTTGTAAGAAAACAAGCGGGTGTGAACAAGCAGCTGGATACTATTAACTATTATTGTTGCAGAAGTTTAGTCAAAGCCAAACTGCAAATCATGAATCAAATGAATCAATTATTGACACCTTTCTTGATACTTCCATAAACCTACTTCCGTAACTATCCCATGATGGTGATGAAGGGCAATGCTGAAAACATCTGCCATATTCAACCCTCTAAATGCTTTGTTTGTAAGAGGAAAGCAAATGCCTTGTTAAGTTTACTTAGTTTATACATTAACCGAAAACCTAAACATGTGATACCTTTGACTGGGGAGCCAGCCAGGTAAGAAAAACTGACTAATAGAGCTGGGACGATAACCTTGGACATCCAAACTCCTCCCAATTAGTGGTATTGTTACTCTCATGAAACCCCTAATAACTCGACCTAACCATGTTAATTCTACTCTTATATGCGCCACCCACACTCAGACCCTGCGTATTATCACTCCAACCTAACGAGTGGAAAAAGTAACCCACCAAAAATCACCGAGACTCGGGGCGAGAACACAAAGAGGCATGATGGGCTGGCGACGGGCGAGAACAAAAGCACGAGAACACTGGAGGGCCGAGAACGATTCCTGGCTTAGCGGAGAACAAAGGGAACTAACAGAGGGGCGAAGGGGGAAAGAGGACGGGGTGGGCATATACTAAAAAACTGCTAGGCGGGAAGGAAAAGGGAAACAAAGGGGAGGGAATGAGGAGGAAAGGAATGAGCACCCACCTGTTGGACATCGTGAAGGTTGTTAGGCGGGCTGGCGGGAGGGGGGGAAGGAGGAGGGGCGGAGGGAAGGGAGGCTGTGGATAGCGATGGACTTAATAACGCCTATTTGACTTTATAATAGTTTCAGGCTAGATTTATACGAATTAATGCATTGATACGTCCCATAGACCATAAAATCATATATATAGTAAACTCAGCCAAAAGGAGGACGTGAAGAGGTAGGATTATGGCAAACTGGTCATGTGATATTTTTATGCTAGTTACCAATTTAGTGCATTAATAAACATCAAAAATCTTACAGAGGCCACTGAAGAGGAACGGGGTGGGGGCGAGGAGGGAGGCAAAGGGCGGTTAGGCATGGCGCTGGGGTAAGAAATTCAACACCCGTGACTAACATATAACTTTTAGGATATATTTATAAAACCTAACGCATTATAACGGTGGAGTAACTTTTAACTGCATAATAATACCTTGACTCTCATAATGCCAGTTACACCCCTACCTCCCCCCACACACTCCCAGACGAGGAATTCTAGTGTTATGTGAGCCAAAAAATGTTAAGAAAAATACAATAAATTGGTTTAAAAAGACGGAAGACTACGAGCGTGACTTCATCCTTACAAAATACAATTACACTGATGCAAAAAAAATATATATACAAAGGAGACTACAAACCATGGCAGTTGGTGTAGGTTAATTAATTGTTCACAAACTTCATAATCTTCAGCAGCCATCAGTAAAGTGTAGAAATAGGTAAAGCAATAAAACCTAAAATAGTTTGGGGGAATATAAGGATAAATAAAGGGGAAAAAATGCTATCTGGCCTCCGTGTGTGATGGCTGCGGGCCGCCGAGTGGGAAGTGGGAACATGGATGAAAGGTTTATATTATCATTGTCCCTATTACACCGCCTCTCCAATAAGCCTACACATACATAGGAACACTAGGGACACTATTACACAAACCCCACCCAAGCCTACACAACATAACAAAAGGCTAACAAGATTTGAATTTTTCCTTGTAACTTCACTGCTTATTTTTTTCTCACTCCGCCTTGCCTGTCCCCCTCCGGCCTCTCCCATCAGCTTATCGGTGTACTAATGACCCTGTTAATATGCCCTAGAGGCCCACAGAACTAATTATTACCCCCATGACGAGCAATTAAAGGGTGGAGATAAGTCTTCCTGGAATTTCAATATCCGTAGCATCGCAGCCTCTTTTCCTCACTTTCCATCTTATCTCTCACATCTGCCTCCCTCACTGCTCCTCGAGGTGCTAATGAATGTTCCCGTGGGCCCGTAGGAGGCCAAAACACTTACAAACTTCCATGAAAAAGAAAAGAAAGAGATTGCCGCCTATTTTCCTCACTTTCCGCCTTATCTCTTTCACTCCCGCCTCCCTCACAGCTCCTCGGGGTGCTAATGAACGTTCCTGTATACTCTGGAGGCCAAAACACGTATTAACATCCATGAAAAAGAAAAAAAGATTGCTTGTCCTTGCCTATTTTCCTCACTTCCGCCTCCCTCACAGCTAATCGGGGTACTAACAAACGTTCCGGTATACTCTGGAGGCCAAAACTTATTAAACATCCATGAAAAAAAAAAATGTTTGTCCCAACATTTCAACCCTTTTTCTCACCTCCGGCCTGTTTGACCCACTCCTGCCTTCCCTCACAGCTCCATGGCACTCTAATAACCCTTCCTGCAGGCTCCGGGAGTCCACAACACTCACCTTCATCGTAAAAAAGACTGACATACACACAGAAGGAACGAGACAGTGTTCTGGGATTTGAATGACCCCCAAAACTTCACCGCCTATTTTGTCACCTTTTCTGGACCACTCTTGCCTCCCTCATCTCTCCGGGGCACTAGTAAACCTTCCTGCGGGCTCCGGAGGTCCAATACACTCACCCTCATTATAAAAAACACATTCACACAAGGAACGAGACCAAGCATTTCCGAGATTTGAATGACCCATACACTTAGCCTATTTTTGTCACCCTTCCGCCTTTTCCACACCCCTCTCACTCCCTTCAAAGCTCCCCGGGACACCACTAACCCTTCCTGCTGGCTCCGGAGGTCCAATACACTCACCCTCATTATAAAAACATATTCACACAGAAGGAAAGAGACCAAGCACTTCCGAGATTTGAATGACCCCTACACTTAACCCTATTTTTGTCACACTTCCGCCTTTTCCACACCTCTCGCCCCCCTCAAAGCTCCCCGTGGCACTAATTACCCTTTCCTGATGGCTCTGGGGGTCCACAACACTCACTCATCGTCAAAAGGCAGAAATGCACAAAGAAGGAACGAGGCACCAAGCGTTTCCTAGATTTGAATGACTCCAACACTTCACTGTCTATTTTGTTACCCTTCCGCCTTTTCCACACCTCTCTCGCCCCCCTCAAAGCTCCCCGTGGCACTAATTACCCTTTCCTGCAGGCTCTGGGGGTCCACAACACTCACCCTCATCGTCAAAAGGCAGAAATGCACAAAGAAGGAACGAGGCACCAAGCGTTTCCTAGATTTGAATGACCCCAACACTTCACTGTCTATTTTGTCACCCTTCCGCCTTTTCCGCCCCTTTCTCGCCTACCTCACAGCTCCCCGTGGCACTAATAACCCTTCCTGCAGGCTCTGGAGGTCCGATACACTTACCTTCATAGTAAAAGCCAGTGAAATAGAGCACAGATGGAGGAAGTGCCTGCCGCCATCAGCCCACCACCACTGCTACATTTAAATCTCCCCGGCCAATCAGCGTGCAGTTCTCATCCCTCTCGCCAATCAACGCTAAGTTTATATTTTGGCCTCGCAACAGCCAATCAGCGTTAAGGAGAGAGTTACGACCTTTCACCAATCACGTGGCTCGATTGTGTCCCTGCTACACCGCGGGAGATTTGAAACTAATGTATTTACTAAACTTGTTTGCATTATATTGATTCTTTGCTTCAGATGTTTGATACAAGAAGGGAAGAGTATAAGAGTATTTATTCATGAACTCCTTAACACGTAAATCAGTTATAATAAACTACAAAGAATATCTACTTGGTAACTATGCAACAGTTGTTTTATAATCTCTCTCTCTCTCTCTCTCTCTCTCTCTCTCTCTCTCTCTCTCTCTCTCTCGTTCCCATGCAGTTTAATTCTCTCTTTCCCTCCCTCTCCCTCGCCCTCTTTCTTTTTCCATCCCTCCCTCTCTCTCCCTCTCCCTCCCTTGCCTTCTTCCCACTTCCATCCCTCCCTCTCGCTCTCCCCTTCCCACCACTCCCTCTCTCTCCCCCTCCCTGCCTAGCTTTTCACCTTTTTCCATCCCTCACTCTCGCCCTCTCTCTCTCTCTCTCTCTCTCTCTCTCTCTCTCTCTCTCCTGTTCATTGCTTCAACAGGACGTTGAGTTTTGCGGCAGAGTTCCTCGTCAAAGACGGATCAATTATTGCGTATCCTGGTGCTGGGATCGACGAAGTAGCAGCTGCTCTTGAGGAGATTTCCAATAACTCACTGTTTGTTATTCACACAATGATGTTGGTCAATTAGTTGAACCTGATTTAGTTATTCATCAAATTAATTCGTTTTCTGTTTCAAATTTTGGATTTAGAATATGGAGAATTTTTTAATGGGTAACCAAAAACGCTCAGAGGGTACTGAGAGACTTCACACAAGTCTGGGTGCTTCGATTTGAGTGTTGCTGCTGTGATGGATGGATTTAACAATACTTATCGCTGTAAAACATTATCGGCAGCAGTTGGGGAAGTCTTTCTATTACCTACATATCCCTTCATCGCCTGACGCCTAGGGCCCTAGACCCTTGCCTGCAGGGAGGGACGCTGCCTCCTGAACGTCATATGAGCTTTGATATACTTGTCATGGGCCAAGTGGCTGACACACTACCCAAGCTCCATCAATGCAAGAGCACTTTGCTTCCTTTCCATTACCTGCTTGCAGTAATTAGACTTTAGCATATGGAGAGAAAATTAGTGTAAACTAATTATCTGGGGGTGGAGGGGCCCTGATTCCATTACTCGCTGTGCTGCTCTCTTTATTGTGTTAACAACTTAACACACACACACACTATTGCTGCAATAAATGTTCTGTGCGATTCCAAGGTATTGTGAAGATAAGTCATCAATGATTATAATTCAATAACATTTAATTTAATTTAAATACTTATTGTTGAGGGTCAAAATAGCTAGTTTTAGAAAATACTGTAGGAAAATGCACATGTCTTCAACATATGATAATGACATTGGTAGTACCCGTGAAAATGAAGACTGTGCAACCTTATACATTAGGCTATTAAATAAAGATGATTGATTGATTGATAGTTTTAGAAAATACTGTAGGAAAATGCACATGTCTTCAACATATGATAATGACATTGGTACCCGTGAAAATGAAGACTGTGCAACCTTATACATTAGGCTATTAAATAAAGATGGACTTATACCTCAAGCTAGAGGAGTTTCCAGCTGAAGACCCTTCACATGAGCAAATAGTAACCTAACCTATCGATCACTGCTGAAATAGTAATATTTCCCCGCATTTTAAAATCTCAGAAACGAGTAATAATAATGGAAACGATTACTAGAGTGATGATTAGCAAATACAATATAAACAAATATAATGTGTTAACTTTTAGAGTGAGTTGGGTGTGATTCTTAAGTTTTACCAAGACAGGCCGGTATGGCTCACCAAAAGCTAGCTTCTGTTCATTAAACTTTTATAACAGGTCCAGTCTATTAAGCCTCAAATACACTGCCGAATTTTGGCCACGAACTTGACGCCGAATCAGTTCGTGAAAAAATTCGGCGACCGGTTCGCCGACATGACCAAGATTCTTACAGTTCGTGACCATTCGGCGACATGTCGGCGAATGCTCAAGACAATTCGGGGACAGTTCGGAGACATGTCGCCGACTATTCGGCGTCCATGTCACAGAGCTCAAAATATGAAATTTTAACGTTTTTTTTGTCGTGGAATAACTGGCGACAAGTCTCCGAATTGTCTTCGCATGCCCCCGAAGTGTCGGCGACAATTCTCCGACAGTGCCAAGATTTCTGACAGCTGATCATCTGATGCCCCTGTGGCATATAAAAGCACGGGAATCCGCGCCTACCTCCTGACTACAACACCCGGGGAGCAGTGGCCTGGCAGGACAGCTGGAGTCTTCCAGAGGCCCATAGACCCCGGGGGAAGCTTCCAGCACAACAAAGTGAGGACACGGGATGGGTCTATGGTGGGCTGGCAGCACTTGCTTCGCTTCCCGTCTATATAGGCTACCTCACCGGAAGTGGCTTGTGGCCGTTGTGGGTACAGAGATTCGATACCTGGGAATAGTGAATGCTGGAGGCACTGTCGTCATGACAGCGCGCAATTAAGGCAAGTAAGAGGTGACAGTATTACAAAAGAACAGTGCGGCCCCACGTGGATCCCATGCACCTATGTACGTCCCATGTTCAGCTCATTTCTTGGGCAGCCCACCCAAGTCCCACATGAACCACAAATAAAACCCATAAACATTGAATTAATCTAAAAATCTTATTAACAGAGAGATCGAGAGAGAGAGAGCTAGAGTGGTGTACAGCATGCACGTACTGGGGGTGATGCGGCAGCGGTGTGGAGGGACGCATAAGCCACATCCAAACAACTTCATATATGAGTCCTTGTTTCTTTAAAGTGGAGTCCATTGTGGTAAGAACCAACTGCTGCTCTGCTGATGTTTACCTTACTGTTATGACTTGGGAGTTCCTATAACTGATCTAGAGGCGCGGAGCGGATAAGCTCAGTGCACTCTGTCAAGTTTTTGTAACTCCACTGGGGCACTATAGAATATTAAAGGTTTATTTCACCCCCACCCATGACTGGATTAATTTCTTATGTGTTTCGAAATGAACAAAAAGCTGGTAGGATTACTGCGACAGCAGTGGGATATTGCTTTATAAATATCAGATAGACTAGCATCCGTTAGACTTCTTGATAGTATAAATAGCCTCACAAGATCGGCTTCAAATTTTGCCGAGCTACAGGTCAAAGAGGTAGGTAAAACTTTTCCTCCTTCACCGGCACCGTTGGGGCGGCCGACGGTCCTCCCCGCCTCAGTGTTCCTCGCGTAACAACAACACTCGGCCAGGCAGGCACGATGAGGCTGACAGTGAAAATACTGCAGGGCGGGGAGTGCTGCGTCAATGTGAGTACCTGTGGAGCATTAAGGGTCAAGGGAAGGGGTGCCAGGCCACGAGGACGCTCCCAGAGCAGCCATAGCTAGGTAGTCATGTCCACCTGGTTTGCTTACCTATGAAAAGATAGTGGGGAATTAAGAAGTGTTCTTGTGATGATCCCCACCTCTAAGACCTGTCAGCCACCTGTCCCAGTCCTATGTGCCTATCATACCTAGTCTTAAACGTTGCTATTGATGGGGCGGTTACTACACTCTGGGGGTGTGTTCCAGGGGTCAATAACCCTAAGGGAAAACCAGTTCCCTTTCATTGTGGTCCGCCAGTGGTTTGGTTTGCTCAGCTTCATGGAGTGGCCCCGCAGATGGTTCTTGTTCAGCTGGAAGAATTTTGTGTAGGGGACGTCCTCATAGCCATGCAGGAGCTTGAAGGTCTGGATCATGTCTCCCCTCACTCCCCTCTCCTCCAGTGTCTGTAGACCGAGGCACTGGCAGCGTGCTTCATAGGGCAGTTGGGCAAGGCCTGGTACCAGTTTCGTTGCCCTCCTCTGCACCCTTTCAAGGGCTTGAATGTCGCGCACCAGGTAAGGAGACCATGCCTGGGCTCCATAGTCCATTATGGGGCGGACCAGAGAGAGGTACAGTGGCAAAAAAATGTCCTTGGTGAGCACGCTAAAATTCCTCTTAATACTGCCCAGTCTGCTGTTCGCCTTGGCAGCCACCGTTGTTGTATGGGTCGAGGACTTCAGATTGTGTGCCACAACTACTCTGAGGTCCTTTTCTTGTGTTGATTTCTCCAACTTACTGCCGTTCAGCTGGTAGTCTGTTAGCTGGTTGTTGCGGCCTATATGCATGGTCTTGCACTTACTCGTGTTAAATGTGAGCAACCACTTGGCGCTCCAATCCTCCAGGCGCTTCATATCACGTTGGAGAGCCTCTGCATCGTCCTCGGTCCTCATTACTCTGTATATTTTTGCATTGTCCGCAAACAAACTGGCTGTTGACTCAAGGTTAGTGTTGATGTCATTTATATACACCAGGAAAAGGACTGGTCCCAGGACTGAACCTTGTGGCACTCCACTTAACACTGGTAGCCAACCTGAACGTTTCTTCCTGATGCATACCTGGTGAAATCTGCCTGTAAGAAAGCTCCTTATCCAACTCAGAACATCGCCGTCTATACCTTTAGCCCTCAACTTGACCATCAGCCTCTCATGGGGAACTCTATCAAAAGCCTTCTCACAGTCAAGGTAGTTCACATCTACACAGTGTCTGCAGTCCACAGCGTTGGTCAGATCGTCTAGGTAGCACAGCATATTAGTCAGGCAACTCCTGTTTTTTCTAAAGCCATGTTGTGCATCCGTTATGAGCGTGTTGTCTGTGAGGTGCTGTACTATGCTTTCTCTGATGATCTTCTCCATGGCTGGATGCTATACTGGTCAACGATATTGGTTGGTAGTTGAGTGGATTTGCCATGTTCCTTTTCTTATGTATGGGTGAGATGTTAGCCTTCCTCCAGTCAGGTGGCACATCACTAGTCCTCAAAGATGTTGCATATATCTCCATGAGCGGAGCACACAGTATGTCAGCACATTGCTTTAGTACATAAGGCAATATTCCGTCCGGTCCTGGGGCTTTGCTGTCAACGAGTTCAGAGAGTTTCTTCTTGACTTTCTCCTTAGGTATGCTGATGTCATTTAGTTTCGTTCCAACTTGGTGCTGGAATGTTTTGGTCTGTGTCTTCCCTAACAAACACTGTGTTGAAGGCTCTTTTCATCTCTTGGGCAACCTCTCTGTCTGCTTCTGTCTTCTCCATCGGTGGTTTTCAATTTCGTAATGCGTTCCTTTACGGTGGTTTTAGATCTTACATATGCCCAGAAGTGCTTTGTGTTGTTTGTTGCATCGTTCGCCACCTTCTTTTCAAAGTCATATTTTGCCGCTTTTGTTGCCAAAGTTGCAGTGTTCCTTGCTGTCTTGTACTGCTTACGGTTTCCATCGGTTTTGTTCCCCCTGTACCTCATCCACATGTCTTTTTTTCCTCTTAAGTTTTCTTTCCAGTGCAGCATTCATCCACTTGGGCCTGGTTGACTGTTGTTTTTTCCTCTGGGTAGGGACACATATTTTCACAACCCGGAATACATCTGTCATGTCTCATGACGCGTCAAGCAGTTCCTCTGCTCTGGGCGGAAGTAGAGTGCGGACGAATTAAAGTAACAGTGACTTTGATGACTGCTATGGTAGTGACATTGACAGAGGAGGGAGGGGAAAGTAGGTAGGGAGAGAGAGAGAGAGAGAGAGAGAGAGAGAGAGAGAGAGAGAGAGAGAGAGAGAGAGAGAGAGAGTGTGGGGTGCTTCACGCTGACGCGTCACGCCACTTAGAAAATCATAATATTTTTGGCTGTCATAATTTTTTTATTATTATTAGGAGAGAAGTTTTATTACACCACCATATATACTAGATGAATATACAATTATTGGAAAGAAGAAAGACACCATTTCCACCTCTTTTAAATGCCTAAATTTTCCCCATGCACAGCATCCAGAGATATATATTGCCACCCATACTCTAAGGGTTAAAAGGACATCAGTAGGCTATTCATGAAAGCAATCAAGACTCACTCACTCACTACGATGTTTTGAACTAAGTGCGTCGAGGATTGTTATCAAGGCTAACATCGTAATTGTTGATGGCACTTGCAGAGCGCTGTATTAGCAGTGGAGCTGGGCCTGAAACCTCATCAACGGTAAACAAATGAGTGACTTCAGTTCATCATAAAGGCATCGGTTTTAGTCTAGATAATGAGCTGATACAAAAGTTCTTCACTGTTTAAAAATAAAACAGCATTTCTTGCTGCCTAACATTCAACGTGTTATTGAATTTCCCTGTCTACTAACACTGGAAAAATATGCTGGATTTACTCACCAACTTGGTAAATGTGTAGAATCACTCAGCGTCTTCAAAAGACAATCTTTCACCTCAATATTATAGTTTAGGAGCTGTATATGTCTGAATCACAACATGATGGCAGGACTGGAAAAATATGATGCTACTTCAGTATGCGGTCTACCAGGCCGTTTCTACTTTATCGTTTGGTCTGCCAACATATTTACAATTCATTGTGCGGTCTACCTCACAGCAGGATAGTGAAAAACAAGCTAAATAGCACTGTCGCCGTTTAATATTCTCCCACGGTTGTATTTCCGTTGACCAGCAAATCTTGCCTAATCAATCTGAATGGGGTTATCGTCTGTTCCAATCATCTTGCCTCTTTCACGATGAGAAACGATGGCTCCACACACCTCTCAACACGTTTTATACCAGTCATTTACGGTATTGGAAGACTTTCCTGTTAAAATCACTGCGGTATTCATGGGTTTTTTCAGTACAAAAAAGAACACCAATTCAAAATGTTCACACAAATTCAGTTTGCAATTTAATTTGTTGTTGATTTCCATATAATGGAAAAATGGGTTTCCTTGCTGAACAGACCACGAAGTTTGGCACCCTTTGTGAGGTCAGCGAAGTACAGGCTGGAATTCCCCACTGTAACTCTTGTTTTTCTTGCATGACACTATCACGTTAATGACAAGGGTCTGCCACTTGTGGTGTGTCCAGAAGATGGTTTTCTCATAGAAATGAAACTGCTGTTTCCTCCGTGAAAATGACACGTCCGCAGAAGTCTTTTAACAGCATTGCAGTAACTGTTTGCAGAATGAGTTGAACTAATGCTATTGGCTTCAATGCAAGGAGGATAATGATGTGGGTGTTTGTTGATTGTCCTTCTATATAGACAGGTCTGGGCACTCAGGTAACATGAAGTAATGACCTGACTGTGATCAGGTCATTACTCTGGTCAAGCTAAGGTCTATTAGGATAGATCAGGTCATTCAGGTGTCAGGTTAGGAGCACTCTGGTAACAATACAACATCAGATGAGGTCTCGGGAGACAGGTCTGACCAATAGATCGCATGCTAAAGTAGCGCCACACTTGGTGCATACTGGGGTAGACTACAATTACTGTGGTAGATGGCATACTAAAGTAGCACCAAAAGTATTCATCAAGATAATGAGGAGGTCAAGAGGGGGTAAAGGCTCACCTCCATAAAAAAAATGTTGGATCAATGGGGGTACAGCCTCCCACATGAGGTATGGGAAGGTTTTGTTGGATTTGATATTATATTATTTTCAGTAAATATATACTATCTGCTACACAATGTGCATTTTTCAGTCTTGGCACAACTTTTGCAGGGATATTTGATCAGTTCTGCCTTCATATTATGGTTCAAAGATGATGATTCAGTTCTTGAACTATAATACAGAGGCAAGATATCTAACTAAACCTTTATCTGTCATTGAGCCAATTAAAATTCCATTTTTATTCACCATTATGCAGCATACAGGCAGAGATATAGTTAACCATGTATATAATCGATATACAATTGAGGTTTGGGGACACAGGTAACTCTCTATTTACGCAAGTATTGTGTCCTTGAAGAGGTCGCATAAATCAAAAAGAATGTAAATCAAACAAGAGGTAGGTTTCTATCGAAAGACAAATATTCACTTCATTCAGTGGAGAGAGAGAGAGAGAGAGAGAATATCCATATCACCGAGATATCCACTCAGGCACTCGGTCTCAGCCTCACTCAAGATGGTCGGTAATACATGTAGGGTGCTGAACCAACTGCTCTAGGTCGTTGAGGAGAGCAAAGTTGTAGGCTTGTTCACCAGGCTGGTCAGTGAAAGAGGATGAAAGCCAAAGCTGGTGGTGAACATTGAAATCTCCCAAGATGGAGATATCAGCGAAGGGAGAGGGAGTCAAGATGTGCTCCACTTTAGAATTCAAATAGTCAAAGAATTTTACATAGTTAGTAGAGTTAGGTGAGAGATAAACAGCACAGATGTATTTAGTAATAGATTGACAATGAAGTATTTACAACTAATACTAATTCTCATGCTACTTAGGTTTATAATTTTTGCACGTTTGTGTCTCATACAGGTGCCTGAAACAGCTAAGGTGAGCGAGGTGAAGACATGCGTGGAGCAGCTCCTGAATGTGCAGGCAGCCTCACAACGTCTTGTCTTCAAGGGCAAGACTCTGGCAGGTGTGTGGCTGTGACTCAGTGTTTTGTATGTATCTTAGTCCTGGGCAGCATTTCTTTACCCTTTCTAACCTCCATTTTCCCTCTACTTAGGTATTGACATCCTTGAAGGCATGTTTTATATCCCTCAGGACTCCTTTAATTTGATAACGAAGACTACATTTGCTACAGGATTCTAAAGTTTGAAAACAATGTATGACGACTGTGTTGTTCTCTGAGAATACAGGATCAAAGTTGTTTTAACTATGCAAAACTAATAAGAAAAATACAATGGCTGTATGCTACAGCAAGTTGCTTCTTATGAAGCAGTGGCTGCCTTATGACCCAGGGCTGACATTCTTCAAGGGGATTATTATTATTTTTTATGAGTTTCCTGCCCTTAGGGAGTAGAATTTACATGTGCCTCATAGCCACAGGGGTTGACTTTATGAATTGATGTCCTATTCTCTAAGGGGATAGACTTTATTCTATGGGAGGAAGGAGAAATGACAGTTCAGGTGAGAAATATAAAGATAAATGACTAAAAGATGCAACAGTCTAAATTCTCGCTAAATTGGAGGGAGTATTATACGGTAAAGTTGGGAGCATGTGCCATAACTGTGCGCAGTGGCTTTGTTCATCTTTGTCCCATTGGCCCTTTGAGCCTGTGGTGGCAGTGAACCCATTAACCAGGGAGAGGACCATTGTAACATCTTGGTTACCAGTTTGCCTTCACCAGGTTTCTCCAGGTACCCATTTAGCAACCATTTCGAGAGCTAGGATCAACAGCTGGGTGGGCTGAACACCAACTGCCCAGGCCTTAGGGATATTAACCACTGCACTGTGGAAGTGTAATGAAGTGGTTGCATCTAATATATATATACTGTATATATATATATATATATATATATATATATATATATATATATATATATATATATATATATATATATATATATATATTCAGTAAATGGTATGATGAATCCTGCCCCGGGTTGATAGGTGGTCTTCTGGACTGCATGTGGGTAGTTTTAAGCCACTCGGCAGCAGCTGAAAAATCCCAGCTTGGTGGCACCGGTCAGGGATTGAACTCGCGTCCTCCTGAACGTGGAGCAGTCTCGCTATCCGTTCAGCCACTGCCTCCCCTTGAAATAGGTGGTTAGGTTTGTAAGGCCATGCACCTGGAAAATTTTGTGCCAAAAACTGAAAATGGCTCAATTTACGAGCCATAAAACGTCCAGCTGCTCAGGAAGAGTGAAAATGGATGTTAAATGAAATGATGATGATGATGATGATAAGTCACAAACACACGCATGCATGCATGCACACACATACGCACGCACATATGCAAACACACACACTCAAAAATTGCAATGAAGGGAAACTAAATCATGTAAAGGTTGAGAAAGGGGAACTGATACAGCTGATGAAAACCTTAGATGGAAGGAAAGCTATGGGACCGGAAGGAATCTCGGGTCAAGTGCTAAAAGAGTGTAGAAATGAATTATTGGAGCCACTTTATGACATAATAACATGCTCTATAACTACAGGAAAAGTGCCCTTAGAGTGGAAGAGAGCAAACATTGTACCAATTTATAAAAGTGGAGATAAAACTGAACCACTAAATTATAGACCAGTCTCTTTGACAAGTGCAATGTGCAAGATTTGTGAAAGTATAATAAAAAAACCGGGTTGAACATTTAGAAATGGAAAACATGATGAAAAGGGACAGTTTGGATTTAGAAAAGGGAAATCGTGTGTCACCAACTTACTATGTTTCTACTCAAGAGCAATAGACGTGGTGCAAGAGGGAGAAGGGTGGGCTGATTGTGTATATCTCGATTTGAAAAAAGCTTCTGACAAGGTTCCGCACAAAAGGTTAATCTGGAAACTACAGCAGTGGGGAGGAATGGGCAGAAAGGTTATCGAGTGGATGAAGGATTACTTAACGGGAAGAGAAATGAGGACAGTGATTAGGGAAGAGAAATCAAATTGGAGGAGAGTAGAGAGTGGAGTTCCTCAAGGCTCAGTTCTGGCACCAATAATGTTCATAATATATGTAAATGATATGCTGAAGGGTATAAAAAGTTATATGAGCCTTTTTGCAGAGGATGCAAACTTAATTAGAAAAGTGAGGACAGAGGAAGACTGTAAAGAACTGCAAAAAGACCAGGATAGAGTATATAGATGGAGCCAGTTATGGGAGATGAAATTTACTGCAAACAAATGCCATGTTATGGAAATGGGGAAAAGTAAAAAAAGACCAAGTAAAACATATAGGATGGGAGAAGAAAACAAAGGTGGTTCATGAAGATGATGATTTGGGAGTAACGATGCAAGACACACTATCCCCAGAAAAGCACATAAACAGGCTGTTTGGAGAAACCTACAGGATGATGCAAAATATAAGGGTTTCATTCCATTTTATGGACAAAGAAATGATGAAGAAAATAATAACAATACTGATAAGACCAAAACTTGAATATGCTGCAGTTGTGTGGTCGCCTCACAAAAAGAAGGATATAAGAAAGTTGGAAAGGATACAGAGAATTGTAACTAAAATGGTTCCAGAACTCTCAAATATGACGTATGAAGACAGATTGAAGGAGATGGACTTGACGAAACTGGAACAAAGAAGGGAGTGTAATGTGTATATTATAATGTACATGTGTATGTATGACTACGTGTGGCGACACCCGGTCGGTGTCGCACACGTACAGTCATACATACACATGTATGACGGAGAGAAGATCTGATCATGATGTATAAGTTGGTAAATAAGTTTGATGAGGTGGATAGAGAATATCTCTTCTCATTTGTGAGAACACAGGGGCTGAGAGGACATGGAAAGAAACTTAATGAAGGAACCTGTTTGAGTGACTTGAAAAAGTATAGTTTTCCACATAGAAGTGTTAACACATGGAACAGCTTGCGGGAAGAGGTGATGGAGGCGAGCAGTGTCCAATAAATGAAGGAAAGGCTGGATGAATGTAGATATGGAGATGGGACTATTAGAGCTTAGCTCGGGACCGGTAGACTACAAATAGGTAAATACACACTAGTATATATTCAGTATTATAAGTGCTGTAGAGATATATAAAACTGATTAGTTGGTAAAAATATTAATTTCCTTGCAATGTTACAATTGAATCTACTTGCATTTTCTTTCACAAATAAAGTTATGGCTAACAAATAAACAGGATAAGAAGATTTATGTATATATTGCATGCTGGAGTGCTATGTAGACAAAAATGAAAATATGATGAATCACTAAAAACAGAAAATCAATCCATACCTCAGATGACATGACACTGACTGAAGCTGGTGTGACAGAGGCCACCAAGATCCACATGATGGTGAAGAAGGGTGAGGGTGTGGCAGCCACCACCACGAACAGCACCTCTCCCTCACCAGCAAGCTCCTCCAAAACCCCTGCTCCCTTGCCCCCCCTGGACTTCTTTGTACAGCTGGATGCCTTTCTCAGCAAACACCTCACTCAGGAACAGACAAACAAAGTGGTTAATGAGTTTAGAAAGGTATTGTTACATGGGATGGGCTCTACCTGTTTTAGTAATTTGTTTTCAGTCCAGAATGTCAAGTGCTGTAGTAAACCTGTATTTTTTTTTAACTCAGAAAAGCACTTATCAGGGAATGGGATGTACACTGGCTCGTCTGATTTGTTTTCAGTAACATTTTTTTATATTAGTTATTACAGTTCATGTAAAAGTTCTGATGTGATTGCCATTGTTCTCTATTTTTTAATCAATCATTTTGTGTTAAGTAAAAGGCAAATTTGTATACAGCTTAATCCCTCTGGTACCAGGAATGACGGTTGTCAATTTTTCACGATTACTCAAAACCGCAGGGAATGACAATTACAAACATCTTATTAAAAACTGGCAGCATCATGCTCCACCCTGCTTGTGACATAAATCCCTTCTAACCTATCAGAGCTAAGTGCTGGATAGGCAGGAGGGACCGTTTCAGCCTGTACCAAGGCAATGAGGGGAAGCACCCACCTCCCTCTACACCATTTTTTTTTTCTTTTTTTTTAAACTTTTATGGGCCATAGCTCAGTAACTTGTGGTCTAGAATGCTGTGCTCTGGAGTATAAGGTGTGTAAATTAAAAGTAAAACCTCGGCACAAAACTTTTTACTTGGCCAGGATTTGCTATCTGTAAGGAATTTGTCAAAACAAACGCATACCTGAAGGGTCAGAGTTATAGTGAATAGTAATTTTAGGTTTTTGGAAGCATCATTTTTTTTCCCTAACATATAATTCTTGCTTCCAGAATTGCCAATTGATGGTGGACAGCATGAACTTTGAGGACATTGAAAGATTTGCTGCCAGTGGCTGCACAGAATTTTAGAGAGAGAGAGAGAGAGAGATTGTATTATTTCCAGGTGTATGTCTGGATTCTCTGCTGTTTACAGATTTCCTACAAACGTGCTATGACCTTTCTACATGAGAGGCGTACATATGGATGCATGCATGCATATACCCACCTTTCTCCCACACGAGTCCTTGCCACAAACCTGATTAATGACGTTTAACCCTTCTACCTATGTATGTATGCATGTGTATGACTTAATCAGACTTTTTGCAAATGCTGGTGCAGTTTTCATATATAGTTTTTATATATTTAATGTGTCACTGCTGCTGCTGCTGCCTTGGCTGACTGACTATTGTATCGTTTTAATATGTTGTCCCGTTGTTTATATACGTGGTGTTGGTGTTTTGGTATGCAATCTATCAGTTGGCACTTCTTTTTAGTACAAAGAGAGGTCAGTTAACTCGGATTAATTGGTGATTTTTTTTTCTTAAGCTGATGGTTCTTGTAGTGTTGTAGTGGGTGAGGGATGGAGGGAGGGACAGACTAGGGCAAGGTAACAGAAGCTTTGAAAATAAGATGACTAACTGTGTCAAGGGTAGGAGCTGTGGAATTATTATAGGAGAGAGAGAGAGAGAGAGAGAGAGAGAGAGAGAGAGAGAGAGAGAGAGAGAGAGAATTGAATTATGTAACACCATGGAATCTGGTTGTATGTATGTAACTAGGAGTGTAATTTGGTGGTCAACTTTAAGCATAAAATAGAGAACTTGTACTTTTGTCTGTATTGAACCCTGCATGCCTACCTCTTCTTGAACACTAAGATAACTCAAGATACAGGAAACACAATATATACAATTTAACATTCAACTTTTGCCTATCAAGTGAAAAGATTTTGGCAAAACTTTCATGGTACCATTCACACCTGTATATTTATTACATTTATTCACTCCCTTGGGAAGGACGAACTAGGGAGAATATAACCTGTATGTTATTATTAGCAAATGAAAATGATCCCATTGAAAGGAGGTAACCTGGATATCACACTAGCCCTGTGTACTTGGGTATCATGTTTTTACCCACCACAGGCTCAAGGGCTGAGGTGATTGAGAGGAGCACTGACGCAGTGTGCAGCTATAGCATATGTCGCCAGATTTACCTTTACTTAAGCCTTAAGGAAATATTGAATAGATTAAAAAAAAAAAGAAGAAAAAAAATGCATCAAAGAAAAGCAGACATTAGTTGTTGTGGTCTATACACACCCAGAGAAAACTGACTTGGTGAGCAATGTCAAGCTTTTTCCTCATCCATGAATTTTATTCCATACCAAAGATGGGTTCTCCCACACACTTGGCATTCATGGTTTCTTTCACCAGTGTATGCAACACTGTCTAGTGAACTTGCTCCATCTCAAATCTTCTCAATTAAACTTTCCCTTTCCTTTATGGATGAAGATGCCAGCAGCAGGGTGGTGATGTGGTGGTGGTTGTTCTGATCACTCCTAACCCTCACAGCAGTGGCCACTCAGGCTGCTGCCCAGCCCTGCAGCCTCCACTGCAACAGAAATCAGCAAGAACATAGTGAGCACCCACCTCACTCTCACTGCTGTACCACTACCAGTGATGGCTGTCAGGACAAAGATCACTGCATAAGAACATCCTTCACAATAACTACCAAAGACAGCTGAAAATTCCAAAAATGTAACAAAGTATATCAGTTTCTAAATTTTCAAAAACAAAATTATGATACCTACATTCAGGACCCCTTATCTAACCAAACTATGCCTAACCACTTCCTAATGGGGTGGCCTGACCCTGACCCCCTTCACCACCCACCCATTCCTGCACAAAATGGTCATAATGAAATATGAATAGTATGCCAAGACATACCAGAAAAAAAAGAGTTAAGCTCTGGGTTGAAGTGGGTGTAGAACTAGAGAAACACCCCTTGACCCTAATGCATAGTACACTTACTTCTATTGTTGAAAAGTTCCTTTCTTCATTTCACGTTCTGGTGCCATGACAGCTCTTGGTCTGAATTTGGGTTATGAACTCAAATCTTCTTCATCTGCATCTACAGTTGGGTAACTTTATATTCTTGGTCATGTTCCAGATGTTTTTTATTAAACCATATTACCTCCTCATATTTTTAGGGTTATTTTTTTTACCCTGCATCTGCAACACCATCATAATCACAAGTCACAAAATAAATAAATAATAATAAAGGGATTTAATAAAACTATACATTTTTTCATGGGTTTTCCAAGTTTTTTATTGAAAAAATTTAAATTGGGCAAATGCATACTTAACCCTTTCCTTGCGCGTGGTGCGGACACGATTGTCCCCTCAGGCGCAGTCGGGAAGCCCAATGGGGGGTCTCTTTTAACTCCTGTATCTCAAAAACTATTCATCACAGATAAAAACCAAAAACACCATTGGAAAGAGGAGGTCCAGATCTATAGGAATCGTTTATGTATGCCTCTCTTGTGAACGTACATGCACGTCCAGGGAGTGTTGAATGTTAACAGTTACGTCGGTGCGTGCAGGATGATCAGCCATATTGAGAGAAATGCGGACATCTCCTTCAGATTCTGGCAAGGGAGTATTGGCAACTGCAATATTTACAACTATTTGGTCAAAGACTCAGTCAGGTGATAGGTGAAGCTATGCAAAAATGCCGCTATATTGCCGTGCTGGGCTGATATAATTTTCCACCAAATTTAGTGAAAAACCCACTCAATTGGCAATCCTGTGTTGTGAGAATTAGTGTTGGAACACTTTCATACGTGGGAGATTTAAGTGCGGGTGGAGCTCGCAGCGAGCGTTTAGCACCACCAGCAAACACGCCTAACGCTCGTTACGAGTGTTGACCAATGAAAGGGTTAATGGGGTCTTTCACCAGTGTGTGTAAGGGTGTGTTTGTTGAGGTCAATCTTGGTAATGAACTTTTTACCACACTCCTGGCATTCATGAGGTCTTCCACCAGTGTGCGTAAGGGTGTGTCTGTTGAGGTGACTCTTCAAAGTGAATCGTGTACCACAAATATCACATTCATGATTCCTTTCACCAGTGTGTGAAAGGATGTGTCTGTTGAGATTATTCTTCCGAGAGAATCGTTTCCCACAAATTTCACATTCATAATTTTTTTCACCAGTGTGTAAAAAGGTGTGTTTGTTGAGGTCAATCTTGTTACTGAATTTTTTGCCACACTCTGGGCATTCATGAGGTCTTTCATCAGAGTGCGTAAGGATGTGTCTCTTGAGGTGACTATTCAAAGTGAACCGTGTACCACAAATTTCACATTCATAATTTTTCTCACCAGAGTGTGTAAGGCTATGTTTGTCTAGGTTACTCTTGCAACTAAAATATTTGCCACACTCAAGGCATTCATGTGGTCTTTCACCAGTATGCGTAAGGGTGTGTCTGTTGAGGTCACTCTTCTTAGTGAACCCTTTGCCACACTCTTGGCATTCATGAGGTCTTTCACCAGTGTGTGTACGGGTGTGTTTGTTGAGGTCACTCTTTTTACTGAATTTTTTGCCACACTCGTGACATTCATGAGGTCTTTCACCAGTGTGTATAAAGATGTGTGTGTTGAGGTCACTTTTCTGACTGAACTTTTTGCCACACTCAGGGCACCCATGAGGTCTTTCCCCAGTGTGTGTAAGGGTGTGTTTGTCTAGATTACTTTTGCAACTGAAATATTTGCCACACTCAAGGCATTCATAAGGTTTTTCATCAGAGTGTGTAAGGGTGTGCCTGTTGAGGGTACTCTTCTGAGTGAATCGTTTCCCACATATGTCACATGCATGATTTTTTTCTCCAGAGTGTGTAAGGGTGTGTATGTTGAGGTGGCTTTTGTTAATAAACTTTTTGCCACACTCATGGCATTCATGAGGTCTTTCACCAGAGTGTATAAGGATGTGTTTGTTGAGGTCACTCTTCTTACTGAAACCTTTGCCACAATCTCGGCATTCATGAGGTCTTGCACCGGAGTATGTGGGTATATTTGATGAGGTGACTGTTCCCAGGGAGTCTGTTTCCACACTTTTGATTCCAATGATTTCCTTTACTACTGTGTCCAAGGCTATGTCCAAAACTGTAGATAGGGGGAGTTTGGCCATGGGCTCCCCAGACTCCATTTTGCATTTATGTTGCTCTGGCTCACTGCGTACCAAGCGTTTCAACCTGAATACAGTTCAAAACCAAGAGATAAAAATGTTGATGTTTGAAAATCCAATAGATTATGTTGGGTAGATGCATGCATGACATATATGCAAGATGGCAAGTAGCCTAACTCACCCTAAGTATCAACAGCTCTGGCTATGCCCAGTGAACTTGCTCTCAATATCAAATTTTCTCACACATAAACTCACCCTTTTCTTTATAGCTGGAGGTGTCAGCAGCAAGGTGTCAGTGGTTCTGGTGATCACCCCTGACTCTCACAGCAGTGGAAGTTTGGTCCTGTGGATCCCAACCACTCAGGGTGTTGCCCAGCCCTGCAACTTCACTGCAACGAATCAGTGACAGCAAGGATGTAGTGGGCGCTGAGCACAGTACCCAACTCAGATCTTCATTGCTGTACCAGTACCAGTAGTGGCTGGCAAGACAAAGATCACAACCTCATAGAAACATGCTCAAAATAAATACCAAAAGCAGCTGCAAATTCTAAAAATGTAACAAAGTATATCATAATATTGTGAAAACTGTATAAAAGAAGTTGAGGCAAGATAGACCCAGAGTAATGAATTACTTGCAACCACATATTGGTGAGCTGAGAAGCACCCTGTCAGAACCTACAGGAAAAGGGAAACTGAAAATGTAGACAGAACTGCACTGGAGAACAGACAGCATAAAAATCAGAACTGCACTGGAGAACACACAGCATAAAAATAGGCAACAAGAGAAGAACATGATAGAAAAGTGTGTGAAGCATTGTCACATCAGGAGAATGAACAAGTTACATGTATAGAAATTCACAGCTAAATTAAAAGCGAAACAAAATAAAAATATCATTATAAAAATAGTAACCTATCACTACTAAAAATACTTAAAAATAGTAACCTATTGCCACTAATATAATAGGTAACTCTCGATTTAAGCGAGTTTAATTTACGCATTTTTTAAAAGTAACGCGGGGTCCAAAATCCAAATAAATGTTTAATTTACACATTTTTTCCACTTATACGCGATATTTTATGGAGTGGCCACCAGATGTCTCACGCAACTGGACTCACACGGCGCTGCGGCCACACAGCTGAGCTCAGTTCTTCTCATGCGCCACTTGAACAACAATACAATACCCACGCTGCCACGCTACTCAACAATAGGGGTGTGCAGGTGCCGGTACCAGTACCGGTACTAATGGTACCAGCTAAATGGTACAGTACCGGTACCAGACTGCTCGGTACTGGTTCCAATACTAGCCAGTCGCTCATGGTGTCCCTCATTTCTTCCTCACACAAGTGAGGCTGAGACTGAGTGCCTGAGTGGATATCTCAGTGATATGGATACACTCTCTCTCTACTGAATGAGGTGAATATTTATTTTTCGATAGAAACCTACCTCTTGTTTGATTTACATTGTTTTCGATTTACGTGACCTCTTCAAGGACACAATACTCACGTAAATCGAGAGTTACCTGTAATCTATCTCTGTTAAAATGTTAACCTATCGCTGCTAAAATAATCTGCAAAAACAGTAACCTATCTTTGCTTAAAAAGTAACCTAACACCACTAAAATAGTAACCTATTGCTTCTGAAATAGTAACCTATTACTGATAAAATAGTAACATATCACTCTTAAAATACCGTAGTATGTGACCTATTGCCACTAAAACAGTAACTTATCACCACTAAAATAATAACCTATAGCCACTAAAACGGTAACTTATCACCACTGAAGGAGTAACCTATCGCCACTGAAATAGTAACCTATCACCACTCATATAGCAACCTATCACCACTGGAATAGCAACCTATCGCTGTGAAATTCATAACCTGTTGCTGCTAAATGGTGGACGTATGGCTAACGCACTGCCACTCCCAGTTTGATTGCTTTAACTGCGCCGCACCAGGTTAATATCTAAAATTATCTGTCTCACTGGCGAAGGAAACTGTTATTTCTGATAAGTTTTGATGGGTTTATAATTTATCAAAATCTCTTTCCTGTAGAAATCAGTAGTTTCCAGAATTTTCCCCCCTCACCCCCTCCACAAAAAATGCAAATTAATAACGCACATCAAAACTCAATAAAAATTTAAAATTCTTCCTCATTACATGCAGAAATGAGGGAAAATAAACACTAGGCTCAGAAGACCATGAGAAAGGCAGACTCTGCTGCCACTGCAGGAAAAACTAACAGTTTCAATCAGGAACAGTTACTTTTACAAGTTGGGTAAATCTTGAGGGTGGAAAGTGCTGTATGAAGACTGCATAAACATGCCAAGAGTAATGGAGTTCAGGAGAGAAGAACCTCTAGATCCCTAGACTGGAAATCATCTTTATATATAAGAAACCTCACTGGTGCCAAGCCACCTCTTTTCTGAAAGTGCTGAACCTCATCACACAGGATGGAGGAAAGAAGGACTGGGGGAGATATGACTGAGGTCTTTAAAATACTCAAAGGGTTTGACAGGGTAGGGGGGAACAGAGACGTCCTCAAACTTGCTCCTTGACATACACACCTACAGACCAGTTACCACACACTGAAGCTGCTGAAACCTAGGCACTGTACCCATGAGAAATATTTTTCTCCCAAATTAAGAGTTGTGAACTCATGAAACAAACTGCCGGAAAGGGTCATCAAGTGACAGTGTTGACTTATCTCAAAATAACTATGACTGGCATGATGACAACCTTAAGAGAAGAAACACCCCCTTATGAGACCTAGCTCCCTCGCCTCTTAAGTAATCACTGGTAAGTAATACACCTCCTGAGCCTCTCCTACAGTTCCTCATACCTGTAGCCCCTTCACCTAGCCCTCTCCTGCTTGAATTCCTGCACACACTTAACCCCCCCCCCCCCCCGGTAGGCTGGCACCTGAAAACTCACTTATAATGGAGAGAAGTTCCTTTGTTGTTGCTGAAGGGCTGTGACGGTCTAATAGAGCCTACTCGGCCTGGTTGTTGTTGTTGTTGTTGTTTAGGGCCGCGGCGATCTAGTCGCTCACATGAGCGAGGGCTTCACAGGCGCGTCAGCTGCCCCGTCTTCCTAAGGAAGGCGCAGGTGAGGCGGATGACAGCTTCCTGTCGTGATGGGTGGACGCCTGCCGCCGCCAGCAGCGTGGGTAGGTCAAAGGTGGCCACGTCGAGGGCACGGAGTTGGTGTCGGAGCAGCACTCGCTGGGAGTGGTGGCGTGGACTGTGCAGCAGGAGGTGCTCAATGGTGTCCTCGACGGTCCTGCACCAGGGGCAGTGAGGGTTGGGGACGAGGCGCAGGCGGTGGTGAACGCAGAGGCGTGTGTGGCCCAGGAGGAGGCGTGTCAAGGCCACGTCTAGGACGCGGGACGTTTTCCTCATCCACGGCTGCGGGGAGGAGTTGGTGCGGTACTGGCCCATGGAGGTGATGCGGAGGGTGTCATGGAGTGTGTCGTCCCATTTAGAGCGGCATGTGCGGGAGACAAGGCGTTTGGCCGTGGAGAGTGGCAGGGGGAGCGGTGTGATGTTTACGTCCGCAAGGGCCATCTTGGCGGCGGCGTCTGCTATTACATCGCCTGAGTGTGAGGGCGCCCACTGCCAAGGCAAGTATAGAGAGGTAGCGTCACTCTCATAGAACGTGAAGAACCAAATTTTGAAATGAGCTTTTTTATTAGGACCTCTCGGATGTTTTTTATGTTATAAACTACTACAATAAAATAAAATAAGATGTGGATTTTTCGTTATATACCTTATGAAGCAATTGTCGGTGAATAAAAAATATAAATAGAAATGTTCACGGCATCTCATCCTGGACGATGATTGGCTGGCGTCTCGATAAGCTCCGCCCCTTCCTCGAGCCTAATTAAGCCCCGCCCCATCCTCGTCGTCTGCCCAAACCGACGACTTCACACACCTCACTCTCACCCTGTTTCCTGACCCCAACATTCATTTTTACGAAAAACTGAGACCACCATCATCTTCCTGAGAACATTCTGCATCACACGAGCATAAAATTGTAACCATAATGTAAAATTACACATACGAAAATCAGAGTTAAGTGAAGTAGGGAATACATATTTTCTTGCACTTATTTCCCTTCAACTCCTTAGTACTCAGCTAGTTTTCGACGCATCACTTTTTTAAGCACAGATCCCAAATCTACATGCTTTTCTGCTTCTGATGATATGTGGTGCGTCCCGAGGTAAAATTACGCATAGGGTCAAAATCGCCTCTGAACATAAGCCGAGCCGTGACAGTGTTCATGCGCATCGGCATTTGTTTACTCAAGTCAGACTCGCCGCTCACGTTGTATGTATACCTTGATTAGGCTACCTGAGATTACAAAAGAAAGGCACAAGAATGGAATAGGTTATCTAATTATAATTTTCTACTCAAGGAGCCTGGAATCCAGCTACACCACTCAAAAGGTCTGGATTCGGACCACCATTCAGAAGCCCTGCTATAGAGCAATCATTTGCATTCTTTTAGAGGTGCTCTTTATCTAGCCCAATTTTCTAGCCTTTTATGCAATGTTTCGCAGCAAAAGTTTTTAGATCTTACCGATGAAGTGTTATGTTATCATCCCTGCTTGTGGGTGTAGCCATAGGCGGAGCAAGCCGGCATGGAGACAATTAAAATGCTGAGGTGTGTGAGTGGCGCGCGTCCAGTTGGCTGAGCAATGTTTTGGGTCAACTTGAGGGGCGGCGCGGAGGCGGGTGGGGGGGCAGAGCCAGCAGCTATAATATAGGCTCAGCTTCACTACTGTGACGTTATGCCCCTCCTTGTAGTTATTCTTTCTCCAAGGATGGTTTGTTTAGGGCTTGGGGTAAAACTCCAGTCGTTCACCAACTTCACTAATATGGACGATTTTTTTTCTTCTGGTAAGTTTCCATGTGTTTTGAATTAATCTGCTAGCCTACTGGCGCAAATTACTCATTTCTTGACCCCTCCCTCTGAAATAGTGATTTATGAGAGTAAAGGAAACATGCTAATAAAAAAAACGCATGAAAACTCATCAGACACACAGTTTCGTCATAACATAATCACGAATGGAAAATCACTGTTAGCAGGGGAACGGGTAACGAGTGCTTGGCGGCTTAATTGTCAAGTCGTGAGCAAGCATTGCTATCCACGACGCGCCATCACTGTTATAATACTTACTTTTAATGCGATGTTATTACGGATCACAGAAAAGTGGTAAGTAAGCATAGCAGAGTTTAAAATATTCGCATCATTGGAGTGATCTCTAACGAAATGATAGGCTACCAAGTTACCCCCTTCCATAAAAACGTAGAGGGATCTTAAAAGAATCTTAGTTGGGTAATGTAAAAGTCAAACTGAGATGCAGCAACACAAATTTGAAAACCCGTTTAAAACTTTTTATTTTTAACTTGGCATCTTTCCATTATTTTTGAGAAGCTGGGACGTGCTTATAATGCTAAAACTTACCTTTAATGGTCATTTGAGCTAAAAATGTAGTCAAGGCCGTGCCAGTAGTCCATTTGCTGCAGCGTTCTCAGGTGTCACGCGTTCAAGGTCAGAAGAAGAAAGGGCATAGTCTAAGGGCTGCACAACCCACATTTTATTACTGTTGTTTATTAAAACTTATCCATATTGGTCATATAGAAAACAAAGTAATCACAATGTATTAGGGAAATGTAGAGAAGTCTTGACTTGAGCACGGCTGACAAACACACTATGTGGTGGTGGTGGTGGGGGTGAGGGGTGTTGGAAACGTTCAAATCACCAGCATCACCACCACCACCACCGCGGTACACAACGAGTGGTGGTGGTGGTGCTGTTGCTGTGGTGTGTACAAACAAACCTCTCTTGGCCAACGTGACGGAACCACAAAACTCAGTGTCAATTCTGATTAAAAACACATGTCTCTGCTGTGATATAGCGTGTTGGCTGCAGCGCGGCACGGCTCCAAAACTAACCTGGCCACAACGTTTGCCCTGAGGACTGAACGCTGTGGTGTGGGCGCCAAGCTGCAGCCAGTAAGTCACCCCAGACGTGCGCAAAACACAAGTACACTCGAAGACAAGGGATGACGTCTTTTCCTTATCCATTGTTTCTTCATTCCGCGAGCACACACCTGCACACACCATCTCGAGCCAGAAAGGATAAGATATAGTTTCCTCTTTTCCCTCGTCCCTGAGTGTACATGGGCGCGTTGCGTGTCAAGGGTCGGGACGTTCACAAAAAAATATATATATGGTCGGACAGACTTGAGGACACGGGGAGCCTCTGGCAGGACAGGAAGAGAAGAACACAAAGAACTCACGGTGGGCGACGAGGACACATGCTGCCGCCGCCGCCAACGCCGCCCAGCACCCGCCCAAGGCCCGCCCAACAAAGAGAGTTCAAGGGCACGGTACCTTTTTTCTCCCCTTGATATGAAACTCTAAATGGAGGATGTAGAGCGGCGCCCCTGAGTTCTCTTCGAGAGGTGAAGAAGCCTTGGACAGCTGTTAATTTTGTGTGTGACGGTGTGTTTACAGGACAAGAAAACTAACTTTATAATTCTTGTGCGATGCCTAACTTCAAAGTGCATTCGTTGTATAATTTTCTTAAAAAACATAAAACCCCCATATTATTAGATATAGCTTTAAATCCCATTCTTTGAAGTGTTTTATTGTATTGGATTACACGCTTTGGGCCTACTGTAATAAATATTTGTATAATTATATATTTTTTTACAATTAGATTATTTTTGTAACCTAAACAACATAAAAACATATGTTTTTACATACCACCATCGTAGCGATGTGGAGCAAGTCCCTGCTGAACCTACTATACGTAGCTAGTCCCAGTGAGTCTGTCAAAAACAGTGCACATGTGATACCATGAAGGGGGCAACTGCGTCACGGATTTTTCTGTAATCATCAGTCAATTTTAACGCAATCTATACGTAGTTTTGCATTATTTTTCCCCTACGAGGAAAAATGCCAAGAGAACGTTTTGTGCTATAGTTTAAAGGAATGGTGTGTCAGGACACGCCAAGGCAGCCGTTGCTCTATGATGAATTTTTGTTTAACAGAGTCACTGAGACGAGGTATAATGGATGATTTGGGCGCCGGGACACTGCTGATGGTGGCTGCACACTCCAGGTGAGGGAAGGGCCAGCCTGCCACTCGGCAAATACGCGCTACCCTAACCTAACACGCCTTCACTACGACACTACCAAAGTCTAAGCACATGAAGTCTGCTAAGTCTCGCCAAAATCTCGTTCGTGTCACGAATGACGTTGCGCTGCCTTCCAATGTTGGGTCCAATGAAACCTGCAGATAAAGTGGCTGCACCGATATAATATTATAGGGGCGTCGTTAGTATTTGATACTTTCCTACATTTGATGGGTTTCATTCACATATAGGCTACAAGTTCTTCCTTATTCCGATCCCTGTTATTTTGAACACAGACTGGAGCCACACTGGGACATCGTCACTACCAAGCTCCGCCTCCCTGCGCAAGGGCAGACTTGATATACTTTAACTGTGGGAACTACCTTCAGCACTTGCTATAAACACATTTCTACTAAACCTCAAGCAAAACTCTTTTTTAGGATTCCATAATTAGTACAGATGCAACATTTTTATAAATTTATTTATCTTTTACTTAATTTTGGTGGGTGGTACCGAAATGGAAACTGGCCGATCTCTCTTTCGTGCAAGGGCTGCGTGGGCGAGGCATAAGGGTAAAGGGACCCCCAGCCCAGCCCAGGCCAGCCCTGCAGGAGTGGTCACCTCTCAACACAGTGAATAGGTTGATAAAGCTTGTAGGAGCAGTAACAATTCATAGACTCTGTCGCGTGTAACAATAAAAGGACCTCGCCCGTCATCTTGCATCCATAGGGCACCCGCGCTAATCCTAGTCACCAACATTTTTTTGTCCCCTCGTGTCTTTGGGATATTCCATTATTATTATTATTATTATTATTATTATTATTATTATTATTATTATTATTATTGTTATTATTGTTGTTGTTGTTGTTGTTGATGATGATCTTATTATTATTCTCATCTTTACTAAATGGCATGTAGAGGATTCAGTTTGCCGCAGGACAAATATAATAATGTACTGCGCAAGACACACGAACAAATAAACAAACACAAACATGCAGAGTCTTCTTTGTGGGTGAGAATGTCACAATCGATTGACCTTTATTCTGGTTTGATGAAATAAAGAATAACATGACCTCTAAAGGTCAATTCATTGTCTCTAAGTTTCTTGATGATGATGACCTTTTTTCTACTTCTTTTTTGGAAACAAATAAATAAAAGAAAACAATTGCATATCTGAGTTACCATTAGTCTTTTTCTTTTGATCAACAGAATGAAGTAAACATTTCTGACACCGATACAGAATTTGCAGTATTTTCGATACGGCTTACTTCTTTTTCAATACGCAAGTTGACTGATACATTAAATTGTTGCTACGTTCACCACCTTACTGTACACCAAAACTGACGACCAAGAAGCTTACTGTGTACATGGCAGTAGTTGGGGAGAGAATGCATTTGTTTTTACAGACGTTGGTGACCATAAGATGGGGCGCGGGTGCCTACTGTCTTGCAGGAGGCGACTGGGTCTCGTGACGTCCACGCCGACCAACCAGCGCGTGGACTCAACAGTAAAGGTTAAAACTGCCTCGCCATTCGACAGAAGAAAAAGGATCAAAACGTTTATTTATTCATTTTTCCATTACTATTAATATTTTCTCTTTCACATTTTTTCCCCGTCCCAAGCTGGAGACGGTCCGTGGAGTGTTGTACTCTCGGTGTGTGCGTTCAGTGTTACAGTATATATGGCAACTTAAGTACAAAAAGTATATTACAAAACGTGTTGTGGGTGGGGGTTCAGGGGGTGAGGTGGGGTTGGGGGATGGTATGGGGTGAGGTAAGTGGGCGGGGTTGAGGGTGTTGGTGTTCTGGGAAGGGGTTTGGGAGGGCGTTGTATCGGGGTTTCTGTCTGTTGGGCTGGTAAGGAATGTATCACAACAGTCAAGGGGAGAATACAGCAGTAATAATGGTCACTCACAACCTAGATAGAAAACATGCACAAATATCACTTATATGTTATAGAAAAATATAAAATAATTGATATCATTGATGAAAACTTTCCATACAAACTGGGCGAGAAGACATGACGGGAAGAACTATATTGGTTTGTATAATAAGTTTTGGCAGGGGGTTGGGGGTGGGGGGTTGTGGGGGTGGTGGCGTAGAGTGAGTCAAATGTACAATCTTAACAAACCTGACGTCATGATGTAGTATGGCTAAACTTTCTTTCGGGACATAAACACAGACTCTCTCTCCCTTCCACTAATCTCTATAAGACCTGGATGGGCGACCTCAGGACTTAACGATGGGAAACATTGAGCTGAAGTCGCCTCCATATTGATTGCAAATTATAACTCTTCAATAATTTAGCAACGGAAGGAATTGCGTTTTATATTCAAACATTTTATCGTTTTTATATACAAAGTCACAGGCACGGAACTTAAACAAAGCTGAAGGAAAAAATCCCAGTAATATTCGGGACGACCCATTAAAAACCTTACTCTAACTCATTACAATTACACGTGACACGAACCATGACGGCTACCAAAGGCTATATTTTTTAGGAAGACCGCCCACCAGCGTCTTGTAGAGATGAGTGCTCCATACACTGCTTTCGGCTTACTTTTACGCTTATGAACGCGGGTGTGAGAGCTTTTAGAATAATGATAAAGTTTTAAAAAATGGTAAAATTAAAAAAGTGAGCAATGTATGTACAAAGCTTCAAGGAAAACGATGAATGGGCTAAAACCAAGAACTACTTAGGCAGCGTGGCGGAGCGCTTCCCGCCGCTACACATTATGCCTCTCTTTGTGCTTCGGTCTGAGAAAAAAATATCGTTCTTACTTTATTTACTTGTTATTTTTTTATTCCTTACCGGACTAACGTATTCCCTGATGTTACCTAAAAAGTCTACCTTATATAAGGGGCTGAAAAACTTCCTTTGACACCTGACATGCAGATCCTTAACAACTAAAAACGACTAGTAGGAAACTCTCTCTCGCTCTCTCTCGGGCCTCTCTACGTATGCGCGCAACTTAGTAAGACAAAATAGTTATATCGTGTTAAAATGTTACCCAGCTGCTGCGACTGTACGTCCGTCCCGGCGAGGCTGTCTAAAACGGTGCTCAGGCGACGGCAACAGCTCCGTTCCTTTACTTCTAACGCCTCTCTCGTGACGGCAGGAAGTGTGCAGCTGCGTTATCGATTCTCTGGCAGTCATCAATCCATTATAACGTGCTGATGAGAAAAAGTAATTACAGTTTTCCCTTGTGGGTGAAAGAATATAAAGAGAACGCGTTGTGACATAGCTTACACGAACGCCAAGGAACGCCGTGACGGAACTGCTGCCATTCTTTGAGCTCAGTCTTTGTCGCAGTCGCTGGAACGGATTGGAATAGACTGCGACAAGAAAAAAACAATTATGGCATCCTCGCTCCTTGCAGTTTTCGCGAAGTTACTATTTTATCATGTTATGCGAAACAAGATGAAGACAATTTGGCATACGAGTCTTTGGCATTGGTTTCAATTTGTATCTTCGGCGATAGCGAGACAGCATGGAACGTACGATAGCTTTCCCCAGTGAACGCCGCGAAGAAGTAGGTATCGTACTCGTACCTCGGATGAACGATAATATCCGACCCTCAGGCGATAAAGATGACAATATAATGATAATGGAAAACAGTTAAAAGTTTGCATAATAATTTCTGATCAATATAAGTGCGAGTTTGTATCCGTTTGTTGTGTGTGCTGTTTGTTTGTGTGTATAAGTGAATTTGTTGTGTGTGTGTGTGTGTGTGTGTGTGTGTGTGTGTGTGTGTGTGTGTGTGTGTGTGTGTGTGTGTGTGTGTGTGTGTGTGTGTGTGTGTGTGTGTGTGTGTGTGTGTGTGTGTGTGTGTGTGTTTCGGCGACACAGACTATAATTAATTCATCATTATTGGTACACATGAATCCCTCTCCCCCGGTTCCCTTCAGACAAACAAACAAACAAATAAACACATGATGTACACAAACACCAACAGTTAATAGTAATATCGATCAATTTCCTCCCTTCCTGCCTGGCCGCCTCGGGACCGACAACGAGAAAAATGACGATGATGAGGGTAATAATAACAATAATAACAATAATAATAATAATAATAATAATAATAATAATAATAATAATAATAATAATAATAATAATAACAATGATAATAATAATAGTAATAATAATAATAGCGTAATTCAGTGATAATGATAATCGTAATAATAAAAAAAGATAATAATAATAATAATAATAATAATAATAATAATAATAATAATGATAATATAAATCGATAAATAATAATGGAAACGACAACAGGAACAATTGATAATAAGGCATAACATTTTTTCATATTCTTTCCACACCTTTTACTCATCTTAAATATCTCTGCTTATCAGTATATTCTCATTCTCATTATCATCATTATCATTACTATTTTTATCATTTACTTCTCTATAAGAAACACGAAAAACAAATAGCAGTAAGAATAACAAATACTTTAGTTTCTAGCGAAATGAAACGAGTTTGATTTTAGGGAAAATATATATAAAGAAATGTAAATTATGTTGCTTCGCAGAATAAATCTTCATGTATAAATAGAAAAATGTCCGACTTATTTTGTATAATTTAGCCAGTGCATTTGTTCGATTTAATCATTAATAGCACTGGTGGTTGCCTCTACACATGCCGAAGATGCACTCTACTGTGAAGGGAACGAAGGTAGCAAATTAACAACAAAAACAAATAACACAAAACCTGACCAACACATAGCACGGTGGATGCCTACGGAACATAAACTCTCTCTCTCTCTCTCTCTCTCTCTCTCTCTCTCTCTCTCTCTCTCTCTCTCTCTCTCTCTCTCCTCTTTTACCATTTCCTCTTGTTATTTGCATTTTTCTCAATCTGTAAGAAAAAAATGAATACCTTGCACTTCTTTAACGGCGAACAGGATTATAAGGGCAACAAAACTATAAAAATTACCATAATAAAAAATAATGATGACAATAATAAGAATAATGATAATGCTAATAATGACAGACAAATAAAGATAGCATGTGGTTTCCCTTCAGCCCGCGAGGAAGGGGGCGATGCACGCTAGGTAGGGAGTGATAAAGGTCATATAGTATAATAGCATAGTCCGCCCCAGCCACTCTGTCCAAAGCAATGCCCAAACTCTGCCAACAGCTTCGTTCCTTTTCCCCTAAGCTCATTATAGGAAGTAAACAGCCGCGTTATAAACTTTTCGATAATTATCCGTCATTTGCAGGTGTTGATGACTGAATGAATAGTTGATCGCAGTATTACACCTCATGGATGAAACTATATGAAGAGAACGCCTGGTAACGTAGCCTAAAGGAACGACGTGACGAAGCTATATCAGGAGAACGCGTCATAACGTAGCCTATAAAGGAACGACACGACGAAGCTATATCAGGAGAACGCGTCATAACGTAGCCTAAAGGAACGATATGATGAAGCTATATCAGGAGAACGCGTCGTAACGTAGCCTAAAGGAACGACACGACGAAGCTATATCAGGAGAACGCGTCATAACGTAGCCTAAAGGAACGACGTGACGAAGCTATATCAGGAGAACGCGTCATAACGTAGCCTAAAGGAACGATATGATGAAGCTATATCAGGAGAACGCGTCGTAACGTAGCCTAAAGGAACGACACGACGAAGCTATATCAAGAGAACGCGTCATAACGTAGCCTAAAGGAACGACATGACGAAGCTATATCAAGAGAACGCGTCATAACGTAGCCTAAAGGAACGACATGACGAAGCTATATCAAGAGAACGCGTCGTAACGTAGCCTAAAGGAACGACATGACGAAGCTATATCAATAGAACGCGTCGTAACGTAGCCTAAAGGAACGAAAAGACCAAGCTATATTAAGAGAACGCCTCGTAGCGTAGCCTAAAGGAACGACGTGACGAAGCTATATCAAGAGAACGCATCGTAACGTAGCCAAAAGGAACAACGTGACGAAGCTATATCAAGAGAACGCGTCATAACGTAGCCTAAAGGAACGAAAAGACGAAGCTATATTAAGAGAACGCGTCGTAACGTAGCCTACAGGAACAACGTGACGAAGATATATAAAGAGAACGCGTCGTAACGTAGTCTAAAGGAACAACTTGACGAAGATATATCAGGAGAACGCATCGTAACGTAGCCAAAAGGAACAACGTGACAAAGCTATATCAAGAGAACGCATCGTAACGTAGCCTAAAGGAACGACACGACGAAGCTATATCAAGAGAACGCGTCATAACGTAGCCTAAAGGAACGACACGACGAAGCTATATCCTAAATCTATATATACCAAGTCAAGTCATACGCAGGTTTGTGGGAGGAGACACGGCCGAGGCGTGGTTTATGCGTGACGTTGCTTGGAGGCAAACTAGAGAATGTAGAAACAAGGATTTAGAGAAAACGAGGAAAGGCGGACTAATTTAAATCAATCACTTCAACACGCCCTCCCTCACACCCCACACCGCCGCCGTGAAATTACAATCACGCAATAGCACAATAAAAAAGCATTTTTTCGTCGGTGGCTTGCCTGAACGCGCTGTGAAAGAAGGCGAGAATGCACATCCAGAGTGCACATACGGCCCCAACTTTAGTCACCCCTGAACTGGCGGGTATTTTTTTTTTTTTTAGCTCCAAGTGACGTCATCCCGCTGCTCCGCCCCAAAACCGCCCCCTGCGCGTACCGGTCGCAGTTTTGAAGCAGAGTGACTTGACTTGGTATATATAGACTTAGGCTAAATCAAGAGAACGCGTCGTAACGTAGCCTAAAGCTACGGTTACACTAGTCACTGTTACCCCTGGGCTGGACGATTTTGCCTGGGCTGGAAGCCAGCCTTAGGCCTGGTTTACAAGGCGAGTGGTCACACAGAAGCCTGCCCAGTCCAGCCGCCTGCGCTCTTCCGCCAAGGCCAAGTCCAGATGTAAACAAAGCACGAGTCAAGCGAGTGTGAAGGTGCTGTGTTTTATTAATTTGTGTGCCGTTAGTGATCATTAATTATACAGAAAAACTAATAATTTCATTATATAATAATATAATATGTATATATTTTATTATATAGGATAATTTAATTTTAGCTGTGTGTTTTACTACAGTATCTCAATAACTCTGTTGCGCCTGACGGTGCGTCCAGCCATACCACTGGGAGAACAACGATCCAGCGCGTCCACTCAAATTTACCCTGGGCTGGGCGGTTATGGCTGGGCTGGGTGCCCAGCCCAGGGGTAGCAGTGACTAGTGTAACCGCGGCTTAAAGGAACGACGTGACAAAGCTATATCAGGAGAACGCGTCGTAACGTAGCCTAAAGGAACGACGTGACGAAGCTATATCAAGAGAACGTATCGTAACGTAGCCTAAAGGAACGACGTGACGAAGCTATATCAAGAGAACGTATCGTAACGTAGCCTGAAGGAACGACGTGACGAAGCTGTTGCCATATTGTGAGCGTTGCTTTTGTCAGAGTCTTTGGGACGAATCATAGTAATTTTTTTTACATCTTTACAATAGCAAGCAATTTAAATAACTCCAACAATTTGTATAACTTGAAAAATATATATATGTATGTATACATATTTGTTAATAAAAAGAGAAAGAAACAACAAATCTGGGATGTCGTGTTTCCTTGATAAACGATTCTTGCTGTGTAAATGCCTGAAGCGTTAAACATTCACGTCTTTTTTTTTATTAATATATGTATAATAATTATTCATTTATGTATTAATATTCACGTAACTCCGCTAACAATTAATAGACCCCGGAATATATACAATAATTATTCTTAACCGTACGAGATGAACGAACGGAGCGCATTATTTATTAAAAAAAAGAGACAGTCCAAGGAGAATGAGGATCGGGTGTACACAAGACTATGCGTTTTCCTAAGCGAAGCACCATTTTTCAACATGGGGAGAGGGTGGGGTGGAAGGATGGGGGGCTGGGCAGGGGGAGTGAAGGGTAGGGAAAGGGTAGAGGTGGTGGTGGTGGTAGGAAGAGAGGGAGAAAGGACGGAAAGTAAAGGAAAGATATAAGGGAGAGAAGGAGAGGAGATTATTGAAAAGTAAGGTGAAAAGTAAAGTTTGGAAAAGTTAAGAAATGAAAGACGTAACTATGTTTTCCGTGACCCTGGTTCCGGAGAATTGAGAGATGGAACGCTGATCCCAAACTTTCCGAATCCAAACGAGCCAAAAATACGTTATATTTCCAAAAATACATCACAGGAACTCTTGTCTTTGTTGCGAGTCAGTCCCTTCTTCACCTCCGACAAAGTAAATCAAGAAAAGGTTAAGGTACATACCTAAGTTTCTTTGTTATCTCTTACGTTACATTCTGCTTGCTAGCAATACCATTTAGCCTTTTCTTAACTATATTCTTTGGCAATATTGATATTTTCTTATCTTCGCCAAAAAATAAATATTCTTAGTTCAAAAATGCAGTTTCATTAGTTTTGCCTTAGGAAGCCCATCAATTTTCAAGATTAAATATATTACCTTTTCTACTTCTTTTTTTGTTTGGCTGTACTGCCCCTTTCATGTAAGGGTTTTGGCAACAATGTCCGATTAAAATTTCCTCATTACCACATCGATGACAGTGGTGCGATTGTGAATACAAAAATTGCTGATTCCCTTAGCGACGCAAATAAAACAATCTTAATAAACGAGTCATTAAAAATAAAAATAAGCATACAGACGAACACCCACCTCGGATATACATTTATATAATTATGAACAATGCGCGAATCAACGACAGACACATTGGTGGTGGCGCTGCTGCTGCTGCTGCTGCTGTGAATGACGATAACGATGATGATAATAATAATTGTTTGTTTATTATACACTTAGGGTGAACGGTGCCTCGGCTGCTTACCTAGACGCTACACATCTTTGCATTCTTAATCACCTACTTGTATTATTATTAGTATTATTAGTATTATTTTTTGCCATCTATACATTATAAACTAACCCTACTCGAGAGGGGAAAAATAAATACATATGCACGGACGAACGAACGAATGGATTCACCTCCATATTAATAAATTCGTCTGGAAATCAATCAATTTACAAACGCAAACAAAATCAAATATCGTATTTGCTATATATATATACTGTTGTCGGCTGCCTTGTGTTGTCATTAGTTTTCTTTTTGTATCTTCATCATATTTTCTTTTTATAAGCTTTATTTTTTTCGCTGTCAAAACACTAATATACTTCTTGGAAAAGTCTCAAATGAGTGAATGAATAATAACTACCGGTTGCCTGCTTCCCCGCCGGGTGAAGGCCACACCACCGCCCGCCACGCTCACCAGCAGATGGCGTTGCTCTCAGATGAATAGTGTCGCACATTCAAAACTGTCGTGCGTAGTTTTTCTGAGGAGTGACTGTTGCATGAAGCCTACGTTTTTTTTTCTTCTGTAGTGTGGAAACTATCACGAGTATCTGAAATGTGAAGGTAATTGTACGTAGATTTCCAGAGCCTCCAACACGAAAGCTATCGTACTCGGGATTCTTTTTCTACGTTTCACTACTTGAACGATATTCAACTATTTAACACCGAGTAGGAAATATCGCCGTGCTTTGAAGTTTTCTACGAAACCTTACAACGAACTAGCATTTACACTTACATACGATACTTTAACGAACACACGCATAGTCAGGCAATCCGTCAGCAAAATATCTTACTCAGACTTCCATTTTCTATCTTGTTTGTGCACTGGGCGAGACTATGCTAGGCGGGCGTCTGGATATGTCGTGCTTGGCGTGACGATGGACGGGAGAAGGACAACCCGACGAGATGAGAGAACCGCACTGTTTACTGTTTGTCTGGCTGGCGGGCGGCTGTGTACATACATGGACAGTGTTGGTGGCAGAGGTCGGTAGTAGTGGTGGTGTTAGTGTTGCAAGACCCCGCACACAGGACACTCCTTCAGTAGCTGGTGGCTGCTGCTAAAAGTGGCCAGAAATAGTAGATACCCGTTTGTTCGGAAAACTGCACACGAGCCACGAACTGTCGTAGCCACCACAAATTACTTTACTCTCTCTGTAGTAAAAGAACGAACATTTGCATCCTTCACGGAACCCAAAGTGACACTGCAGGAATATTATCTGTGGCAGCTAAAAAGTGTCTCGTGAGGGGGAACAGGTCGAGATAGTCAGCCACCATTTTCGTAGCTGCCGCCACTCACCGCAAAGTGTCTCGTATGGGGAGGCTCACACTATTTTCAAAGTAGCTTCGCAAGAAATAGATGAAAAAAAAAATCATGCCATCTCAGCAATCCTCAATGTGATTTAACCTCCCCAATATCCACCAATCACATGCGGCCTGTTGTAGAGGGGCGTGGCGTGCTCGTAGGCGGGGAATGATGAGTTGTACACTTCACATGGCAAGGGAAGGGAGGGACTGACTAATTTGAACACTACGTCAGTATCTGAAGTATCCGCTGATTAAGGGATGACATCAGTGTATAAATTTTTAGCAGACGTCTTAGTAAAGTGTACTAGATTTTAGTCCTACAACATGTTCGCCAACGTGCACACAGTATTCCGTCAAGTGCTCGTGGATGGAAGAAAAATCTCTAGAAAATTGGACTGAGAAATGAAAACGAATTATTATCAATCTTTGACAACAGTTCATTTTCAAATCTCAGTTCAAATATAACTTCTCTGAGTAGTTTTTTTCCCTCCATATATAAGTACTATTTGGCAATGTGGATATACACTGACGACCGTCCCTTCTACAAGATGGCGACTCTGTGTAGCGAGAGGTGGCGGTGGTGGCTGTGGAGGTATAGAGGCGGTGGTGGTAGTGGTGGTGGTGGGGGTGGTGTGGCCCCTTCCCCGACTCTCCCCTTCCGGCACCCCGCCCCAGCAGACAGCCCCGCAAACACCGGTACGCGGGGCTTATGGAAACCCCGCCCCGCCCCGAGTATTCCTTCATACCCCTTCCCCTTCATAAGATACTTCGATACCGCCTTTCTCTCCCCTCCTATTCCTCCCTTTTTTTCTCCTCCTCCTTCTTCTCCTTTATCCCTTCCTTATCCTCCTCCTCCTTCTTCTCCTTCTTTATCCCCTCCTTATCCTCCTCCTCATTCTTCTTTATCCTTTCCTTATTCATCTTTCTTCTCCTCCTCCTCCTCCTCATTCTTCTTCTTTATCCCTTCCTTATTCTCCTCCTCATTCTTTCTTTTCTCCTCCTCATTCATCCCTTTCTTATCCTCCTCCTCTTTCCTTTTACTCTCCTCCTTCTCCTCCTCCACTTCGTATTCAAGAAAATAATCCACATATTTCCTTTCGCTATCTTGCCATTCTCTTCCGCCGCTCCCGGGATTACCTCCGCCTTTTCCTCTCCTTATTCATCGATTCTCCAACTTTTAAAGAGTCAACTGGCAACCTGTTTTCTTTCTCTTATTTCTTTCTCGATCCTTTCATTCTTCGTATTCTCGCTCGCTGCTCGGCGCTCGCGTTGGTTTTTCTAACTATATTTGTTTTCTGATATTACAAAGCACGTCAAAAGTGTTTGCATATGAATGCGTACAAGTTACCTTTTTTTTTTTTTCTTTTCTATTGCGGTGAAAATATCTGTAAGCTGCTCCCCCTCTCCCTACTCTTTCTATCCCTCTTTCTCTCTGGGGCAAAGGCGTGTCCACAAGGTGTCTGTTTTTCCTGCGGGTGTCCCCAGGCTCCTCGGTCCGCCAGGGTCTCCAGAACCGTCCCCGCGGCACCCCAGTCAGTCAGTTTCCCGAAGTTCGCGCGGCCACAACCCAACCAACGTATCGTGAACCGCGAATCCAACAACAATACAATACAAAAGTGTGAGTACAAACGTGACGAGTGTGGATGAAGGCTGGAGGGGTGATGAGGGGTGATGTGGGTGGAGGGTGGGATGTGGTGGTTATGGTGGTGGTGGTGGTGGGTGGGGGTGAGGGGGATATGTCTTGCTTCCAGGCTGGCCGACACAGCAACACACCGTGCAGTCCAAGTCACAAGATGGCAGCACTCAATGCTCTAAATATTTGCATGGAAGAAATGGAGTCAACTAGTAAAAAATGAAGCATTATGGCCTAGGAATAATAAAAACAGTATCCTAAAAAACTAGTCGTCTAGCTATGTACACAGGTTAAAGTTCTCTGTATCAAGATTCATTCAAAAGGGCGATAACATCTCCAGTCTCAAAGTTCATCTAAAAACTTGGAAAAACAACAAGCAACGTTCTCCCTCAGGGGCCTCGGCCGCTATCACAGGGCAACGTGCATATGGCCGGGCGGCGGCCCCCGGGTCTCCGCCACGCTGCACACACACATGCACACACGCACGCACACGCACACGCAGACCCCACCGCTACACCCCGTGTTGGTGCGTGAGGCCGTGCAGGGCCTGGGGGCGGGCCGGCGTGTGGTTGTGCGGCAGGGCTTTGGAGGGGCCCGGCTGGGGGTCGTTGAGGCTGTCCGGCGTGAAGGCGGTGGTGGCGTGCGGGCCCTGCTGCCCCGCCCCGCCGCCCGTACCCAGCGAAGTGCCTGAGCCCTGCCGCGGCCCCCGGGTGGCCATCGTGCCGGCCACGGGCCCCGCCAGCGCGTGGGGGTTAATGTGGTGGAGCGTGTGGAGGTGGTGGGAGGACGTGGTGTCCGTGGTGGAGCCTTCGCTGAGCACCCGGCCGTAGCGCGGCCAGCCACACCCCGAGATCACCGCCAGCACCAGGGACACCACCCCGCATGCACAGCCACACAGCTGCAACACCCGCGCACACACGTTACTGCACCTACACAAAAACTGCCAAAAAGGGGTACAGGGGACACACCCACCCGCACACACACACGAGGACACACATACATACATATACACTTGGGACAAACAAAACACATCAACCGGGCCACCAACCCAAAAAAGTGGTTGGTGGTGGTTGGCCTCGTCCAAAAAAGTGGTGTTGTAGGGGAAGCGAGCATGAGCGTGTGTACCACTTACCCTGACGGCCGCAAAGGACACATCTGACGGACACATGATAACACCGATAAGTCACCATCTCACTACACACATCATCATCATCATCACACTCATACATACCTAATATTAAAAAAGATCAGAAAAATCAGTCTACCTTGACCCCACACCTCCGCCCTGAAAAGACTACCGTGGCCAGCAGCGCGATCCCCGCACCCGCACAGCACACTAAACCTATCACCGTGCCCAAGGCGTGCGAGGCGGCATCCAGTCAGCTTGTATCTCGGGCCACGCGACGGCATCATACATTGGCTTTCAAATAAGTAATAGTGTGTTAATATGGAAGGCATTGTAAGAATAACATTATTGCAGAAACTAATGAATATATACATAGACATAGGTAATGGTAAAAATGTAAAATTATTGTCTGCTACCCGTCAAACTATTTTATGGGATTCGTCATGCTGTACCTTCCCTGAGAACCATTACGGTGCCGTCCCTTGAACCCGAGACCCGAGCTGGCTGGCGGACCTGTACACACACCTTGATCGTGTCCACTGGCACCACTATCGCGCCCACTAGTGACAATGATCCCCACTATATAATAATACCCTCGTGCCCACTGAGAACGCTATCGTACCCTCTGTCAACATTACCGTCCCCAGCACAGTGGTGTGGCCAGGGGTCTGCATAGGAGGGGGCCTTTGGGGACGAAAGAGTCTGTGGTGGGGCCAAGTGTCTGTACACAGTTATCTATTCTGCCAATTACACTATTTTTTCTCAGAACTCCGTGTGGGGACCCATGAGGAAACTCAATCTTTCTCCAGGGGGTCTTGCCCCCTCCTAGTTCCCCGCAGCTATGCCACTGACCCATTAATTTGATGCACACGATGAGTAAAAGTATCATACACATTGAAAAAATTAAATACTTAAATTACCTATCCTCTGACAAAAAAATATACCGTTAATCAGCATTATTGCAGCATATCTTCATTTTTTCATCCCCTCTCACGCCCTCCCAGCCCCGGCCCTGCTCCCTTGGCAGGGTTGGGGGAAGGGGACGGCTATTTTGCCCCACTTTCTCGCCTCACCCATTTGGTATCGACATCAAACTCGTGACGCCTCGAGGTAATTAGGAACACTGCCGCGGCCCGGGCTCTGACCCTAACCGGCACAACTTCAGACTTCAACTGATGTGAGTGTGTTTGCAGGTGTTCGCCAATTCGTACGCACCAATACAGTTATCACCCATGCCACACGAGGCAATGCGCAGCGGCAGCCCACGCCTCGCAGCGGTCCTTCCACCTGGTGCGTTGGTTGTGTGTACACCTTATGAATATCCCCCTTATTAAAGCCCTTCATCCATTTATAAACCTCGATCATGTCTCCACGCACCCTTCGCCTTTCTAGAGAATGCAAGTTTAACTGTTTGAGTCTTTCCTCGTATGGCAAGTTTCTCAACCCCTGAATCATCTTAGTCATCCTCCTTTGCACCGATTCTAACATTTTGATATCCATTCTATAGTAAGGTGACCAGAACTGAACTGCATAGTCAAGATGAGGTCTAACTAATGCTAAATATAGTTTGAGGAAGACTTCGGCGCTTCTGTTGCTTACGCTCCTTGAAATAAATCCCACTACCCTGTTTGCTCGATTTCTATAGCTTTAATGCATTGTGCCCTTGGACGGAGATCAGAGCTCACTAAGACCCCTAAATCCCTCTCGCACCCAGACCTGCTTAAGAGAGTGTCATTTAAGCAATAGCTATGAGAGGGGTTGTTCCTACCTACACTCTGAATACTGCACTTCCCTACATTGAACTCCATCTGCCATTTATCTTCATCCTGGAGAATACTAGCGTCCTGATCCGACTCAATTACTCTACTGATATTGGTATCATCTGCAAACTTACTGACATCACTACTAATTCCTGTATCTAAGTCATTGATATAAATAATGAACAAAAGTGGACCTAATACCGAACCTTGTGGGACCCCACTCGTAACACATCCCCAGTCAGATCTTTTACCATTGGTTTGCATTCTTTGCTTTCTATTGCTAAGCCACGCCTTGATTCAGTTCAAAACTTTACCCTCTACTCCGTGAGCCTGTAATTTAAGCAACAGTCGTTGGTGAGGAACTTTGTCAAACGCTTTACTAAAATCAAGATAGATTACCTCATAGTTTTCATCTCTGTCTACCGCCTCAAATACTTTATTGTAGAAGGACAAGAGATTGGTGAGTGAGTGTTTCCTCCCGTTCCAGAGGCAGAAGCCGGGTAGAACTATCGCTAGCATCATCAGAACAGACCATGGAAATCTAAACAACTGCACGAGGGGCTTTTCAAACAGGCGAACCGGGCTTTCATGAGTGTTTCCTCCCGTTCCAGAGGCAGAAGCCGGGTAGAACTATCGCTAGCATCATCAAAACAGACCATGGAAATCTAAACAACTTCACGAGGGGCTTTTCAAGCAGGCGAATGTGTTTAATCTTCATGCAATTGAAATAATTCACATGTGCTTAATTTTCGCTTACTCAAAATAATAACCTTTTCTGAGTATGGATTTCTGAGATGCTGTTTCGTCTCCCCCTCCCCGTGTGTGTGTGTGTGTGTGTGTGTGTGTGTGTGTGTGTAATTCACCGGAGGCCCTGATACGTTTAAGAATGTGTCAAAAACGTAATCGAAGTTGCTGTAGGAGCGAACCCTCTTGGAATGCAATAACTAGTAAAACAGAGGAAGAAACCCTAGAACACCTCTTTATAAAGTGACCGAAACACAAATAGGTGACAAATATGTATTTATGCACAAAACACAAGAAAACATCACAGAACAAATAGCAGACATAGTACTCCTGCAAACAAGGAATGGAGACGGCGACACAAACACAAGATTTATAACAAGAGTGAGAAAAAAACCCCGAGGAGGAAGAGTAAAAGTACGAGAGACGAAGTAGGAAGAGGAAGACGCGAAGTAGTAGTAGTAGTAGTAGTAGTAGTAGTAGTAGTAGTAGGAGGAGGAGGAGGAGGAGAAAAAGAAGAAAAATATACGGAAAAGATACGAAGCAGGAGGAAGAGTAAGAGTACAAGGAGACAAAGCAGGAAGAGGAAGACGCGAAGCAGGAACCGGAGGAGGAGGAGGAGGAGGAGGAACACAAAGAAACACAAAGGAAGAACAAACAACAGCAGACCTGCTGGTCCTTACGAGGCTGTTTGTGACAAGCTACACTAACTATTTAATCAAAGGTGGAAGATGAAGGACAGCAAAGGCGAAGGCTCCTCCTCTCCCCCCATCCCTCCAGCCAAAGCTGGCAGGAAAGGAAAAAGAACCATGCAGCGTGGAAAAACTCCATGGAATTTATGTAGGAAAGAGGAAAGAACTACCATTACTGCTACCACTAACAGGGCGATAAAAGCGGACAAGGACACCAGTATTCGAAAGAACTTAACGTTATTACGACAATGAGTAATATTTTAGATGCTGGTTGGATTCAAAATACTTGTCTTCTTTTTCTTCTTCTTGTTCTATTTGATCGATCAATTGTAAAGTAATCTTCCGCATTAATATCACTGAATCCTTTAAACATTTTAAACACTTCTATTAGATCGCCTCGCATTCTTCGTTTTGATAGGCTGAATAGATTTACTTCTTTAAGCCTTTGTTCATATGATAAATTTATCAACCTAGGAATCATCTTTGTTACTCTTCGTTGAACTCGTTCCAACTTTTCTATGTCTTTTCTGTAATAGGGAGACCAAAACTGTACACAGTACTCTAGACGGGGTCGAACCAACGAATTATACAGTTTTAATATTACTTTTTCCGATTTATTATTAAAGACTCGTCCGATGAAGCTAACCAATTTGTTTGCAGTTTTAACTACCTCTGAACAATGCTGACCGGGCTTTAAATCGCTTGATATAGTGATTCCAAGATCCTTTTCTTTACTTACTGCAGAAAGTTGTTTGCCATTCATTACGTACCGAACGCGATTGTTATTTTTTCCGATGTGCAACACTTTACATTTGTCAACGTTAAATTTCATTTGCCATTGATTGGCCCAACGTGCAAGTCGATCTAGATCTGATTGTAAAGCTTCTTCGTCGAGTGTCGCAGTTACTTTACTAGCAATTTTTGTGTCATCAGCAAATTTTGATACTTTGCAAGTGAGCCCATCATCGATATCATTAACATAAATTAAGAAGAGCAGGAGGAGGAGGAGGAGAAGCAAAAGAAAACCAAGCAGTTCTTAAGGATTCAACTGGACCACAAGAAACACTAATGAAGATAAGACAAGGCAGCCGAGGTCGGGAGTCATAACAACGGCCTATATCCCGACGCCCATATTGAACTCTGGGACCATATTTTCCAACCCTTCGGCGCCCCGGCACACATATTTGACAAGGGTTTCCTGGGAGTTTTGGGCATTTCCAGGGGTAGTTTAATGGCCCTGGTGGTAGTTTGACCCTTCTGTACCATGAACCTAAGAAAACAAATGTGAGAATCCAATTTATCTCTCATTTGACCTTTGGAATGCGTCTGGGAATACCGACCCTGGACTGGAGTGCGTACGAATTGGCGACCATCCCATGCGATACTCCGCCCTCCCCGCAGGCGTTGTACGGGGTGACGTGATTGTCGTACTTTATGTTTTACTTGTTGTTGTTGTTCTTGGTGGTTTGTGCGTATATGTATGTGGTGTCACTATTATTACTATTATTATTATTATTATTATTATTGTTATTGTTTCGCCTTGTGTTCGTGTTGTTTTGCCGCTACTGATGAAGTCTAAAGTTGTGCGATTACTTATTTATGTCTAGTTATTATTATTATTATTATTATTATTATTATTATTATTATTATTATTATTATTATTATTATTGTTGTTGTTGTTATTACTATTGTCATCATTCAACACTACAGATTACTAAATATACTTGTCTTATTAAGGTGAATGAGGAGGAGGAGGAGGAGGAGGAGGAGGAGGAGGAGGAGGAGAAGGACGACGACGTGGACGATGAAACATGAAGAGGAGGAGGAGGAGGAGGAGGAGGAGGAGAAGGACGACGACGAGGACGATGAAACAGGAAGAAGAGGAGGAGGAGGAGGAGGAGGAGGAGGACGACGACGAGAACGATGAAACAGGAAGAGGAGGAGGAGGAGGAAGAGGAGGAGGAGGAGGAGGAGGAGGACGAGGAAGAGGACGAGTAGGAGTACAAGGACACACGAAGGGGACAAGGCGCCAGGAGGAGAACAAAGAGGAGGAGGAGGAGGGGAAGGGTTACAAGACGCCAGGAGGAGGACAAAGAGGAGGAGGAGGAGGGGAAGGGTTACAAGACGCCAGGAGGAGGATAAAGAGGAGGAGGAGGAGGGGAAGGGTTACAAGGCGCCAGGAGGAGGATAAAGAGGAGGAGGAGGCGAAGGGTTACAAGGAAGCGGGTGAACAAGGTAATGGGGTCGTTGCGTGACTGACCGAGGTGGTGAGGAGCTGCTGCTTGGTCCACGCGGGTATCCAGGGGTAGGTGGTGTGGTACAGGTGGAGCAGGTGCAGCAGCAGCGACGCCGACACCAGGTAACACACGCACACCGCCACGTAGATTACCGTCACCTGTGTGCGTTACGGGAGGCTGACGGGGTGTGCGTGGGGGGTTGGGGGTGGGGTGTAGTTGTGGGTATGTGTGTGTGTGTGTGTGTGTGTGTGTGTGTGTGTGTGTGTGTGTGTGTGTGTGTGTGTCCATTTTATATATTTCACATAAGGACCAATATTTCTCATTAAAACAGTAATCAAAATACTACTACTACTACTACTACTACTACTACTACTACTACTACTACTACTACTACTACTACTACTATTACTACTACCACTACTACTACTACTACTACTACTACTACTATTACTACTACCACTACTACTACTACCACTACTACTACTACTACTACTACAACTACCACAACAACACGAACAAACACAGCAATCACACCCCTTACCGCCACTCGCACAAGCACTAACCAGTTTATCCCATCGCAGGGTGAGGGAGTGGACGAGGGAGGAGAGGTGGAGGAGGAGGAGTATGGTGGTGGTGAGGATGGTGAAGACAGCTGTGAAGACGACCACTCTTAGTCTCCAGGCACCGGGCAGCACGAAGATACTTAGCCGCGCCGTGCCCACAGTACAGGCGCATGTCATGGTGATCACGGATACTACCTGTTGGGGGGAAGGGCGTGATAAGAAAGGGAAAATATGTAGTGAGGTGAAGGAATGCATGTACGGGAAGGTGGGGCGAAATGGCACGGATGGGTAATATGGACCAGCCCGTTTTCCGTGTTTTTAGCTTCTGCCCGCTATTGATAAGGATATGGACTTACTCCTCGGCTCATTAGTCAGCTGTAACATCGGAGCAAGTTTGGACGCCGTTGTTTGTTTGTGTGAGAAAAATCCCAGAATATTTCATCACCAGCTGATCTGTTGGTAAAGGTCTGATAAAATCGTGTTTGTAGGAATACTCTGACTCTAATTTCATGTGTTATTGCATGATTCTTTGGTGTTACTCTGTGAATGAGTCTGACTACTGAAACATTTTTATGCACCGCCATTGTTCCGCGGAGATTGTTGTTAACATTTTCATTGGCCTCGGGGCATAACGGCTCACTTAACAATAATAATTATTTTTTGCTGCCAACTAACTCACAACTTCACAGAACAAAGATAAGGACAAAGTGTCCTCTGTTTCTTTTATATGAATATTAATTTTGTGTTCAGGAGGGTAAAGTTACTTTTCATTTACGAGTTCATGTTGTTCATGCTACTGAGCCAAAGAACAATCATTTTTGTAATGCATCAAGAACTTTTATGTTCAGAAAGGTAATTTCGCTTGTGAGTAGTTTCATGAGAGTTCACTGGTGTTCATGCTACTGAGCCACAAATCATTTATTTTTGTAATGGAATAAGAACGTTATGTTCCGGAAGGTAATATCACTTTTCATTTGTGAGTAGTTTATAGGAATTCATGCTACTGAGCCTAAGAGCAATTATTTTCTAATGGAATAAGAACTAGATTATTTTAGTTTTATGTTAAGTAATCTTTCAAGTGTGATTCTCTATCAGAACGTATGTTTTGGCATGTTATCAATTATTTCCATACGAGGGCCATTTTGCCCCATATGTGAGGTCCGTTTTGCCCCACCCATTGTACAAAATGGCCCACCTGTGGCTATATTATTACTTTAATTCTCATGAGTAAAGGATTCAAAGTAGTTCTTCCAAAGAGAGTTTATTTTGTTTAATGATGAATGAAGATTGCAAAAACACCAACTATCTCGGAATACAGGACAAAATTGCTGCAAAATCTGAAGTGAAATCTTAAGGGTGCTGAACGTATGTAGGGAGAAGACAGGTATAGGACAGAAGATGCTGAACGTGTGTAGGGAGAAGACAGGTATAGGACAGAAGATGCTGAACGTGTGTAGGGAGAAGACAGGTATAGGACAGAAGATGCTGAACGTGTGTAGGGAGAAGACAGGTATAGGACAGAAGATGCTGAACGTGTGTAGGGAGAAGACAGGTATAGGACAGAAGATGCTGAACGTGTGTAGGGAGAAGACAGGTATAGGACAGAAGATGCTGAACGTGTGTAGGGAGAAGACAGGTATAGGACAGAAGATGCTGAACGTGTGTAGGGAGAAGACAGGTATAGGACAGAAGATGCTGAACGTGTGTAGGGAGAAGACAGGTATAGGACAGAAGATGCTGAACGTGTGTAGGGAGAAGACAGGTATAGGACAGAAGATGCTGAACGTGTGTAGGGAGAAGACAGGTATAGGACAGAAGATGCTGAACGTGTGTAGGGAGAAGACAGGTATAGGACAGAAGATGCTGAACGTGTGTAGGGAGAAGACAGGTATAGGACAGAAGATGCTGAACGTGTGTAGGGAGAAGACAGATATAGGACAGAAGATGCTGAACGTGTGTAGGGAGAAGACAGGTATAGGACAGAAGATGCTGAACGTGTGTAGGGAGAAGACAGATATAGGACAGAAGATGCTGAACGTGTAGGGAGAAGACAGGTATAGGACAGAAGATGCTGAACGTGTGTAGGGAGAAGACAGGTATAGGACAGAAGATGCTGAACGTGTGTAGGGAGATGACAGATATAGGACAGAAGATGCTGAACGTGTGTAGGGAGAAGACAGATATAGGACAGAAGATGCTGAACGTGTGTAGGGAGAAGACAGATATAGGACAGAAGATGCTGAACGTGTGTAGGGAGAAGACAGGTATAGGACAGAAGATGCTGAACGTGTGTAGGGAGAAGACAGGTATAGGACAGAAGATGCTGAACGTGTGTAGGGAGAAGACAGGTATAGGACAGAAGATGCTGAACGTGTGAAGGGAGAAGACAGGTATAGGACAGAAGATGCTGAACGTGTGTAGGGAGAAGACAGGTATAGGACAGAAGATGCTGAACGTGTGTAGGGAGAAGACAGGTATAGGACAGAAGATGCTGAACGTGTGCAGGGAGAAGACAGGTATAGGATAGAAGATGCTGAACGTGTGCAGGGAGAAGACAGGTATAGGATAGAAGATGCTGAACGTGTGCAGGGAGAAGACAGGTATAGGATAGAAGATGCTGAACGTGTGCAGGGAAGGGAATGAATGAATGAGAAGCGAAAAAAAAGGTGAAGGATGGAAAAAGTTGGTCAGAAGAAAGTTACAAATGTGAGTGAGTTGTTAGCGAGTAAGGAAAGAGGGAGAATAAATAAAGAGGGAGATAGTGAGTGAAGGAATAAATGTAGAGGGGAGGGAAGCAGTGAAAATCGAAATAAAGAAAAATGAAATGAAAAGGAGGTGGGTGACTGGAAACGAAGAAAAGAAAGAAGAAAAAAATACAGTAGTGAGGTGAAGGAGTGAATGTAGAGGAAAAGGAATACCGAGAAACAAAGGAAAAGGGAAAGATGGCGAATGAAGGAGAGAGAAAAATGAGGTGAAGAGGAAACGAGTGACCGGAAAAGAAGAAAAGAAAGAAAAGGAAAAGTTGGGAGGTGAAGAAAGGAATGTAGAGGAACAGAAATACCAGAGAAACGAAGGAAAAGAGGAAAATAGCGACAGAAGAAGAGGGAGAGGGAGGAATGTGATGAAAGGGAGGTGGTTGAGCGAAAAGGAAGAGCATGAAGGAAAGGGAAAAAAAAAAACAGAGGTGAAGGAAGGAATGTAGAGGAAGAGAAATACCAGAGAAACGAAGGAAAAGAGGAAAATGGCGACAGAAGAAGAGGGAGAGGGAGGAATGTGATGAGCGAAAAGGAAGAGAATGAAGGAAAGGGAAAAAAAAAGAGGTGAAGGAAGGAATGTAGAGGAAGAGAAATACCAGAGAAACGAAGGAAAAGAGGAAAATGGCGAATGAATGAGAGGGAGAGGGAGAAATGTGATGAAAGGGAGGTGGTTGAGCGGAAAAAAAAGAGAATGAGCAGTGAGGTGAAGGAATGAATGTAGAGGAATATCTGAGAAACAAACAAACAAAAAAAAAAAAAAGAGAAAGAAAGATGGCGAAGGAAGAGGACGGAAAAAAATATACGAATGAGACTTGGATTGAGCTGACGCGAAGAGGAGGAAGAAAAGAACGAGAAGGAAAAAAAAAGGGGGGTGGGGTGGGGGTGGGGGAGAGGTTGTTTAAAAAGTTTGTCGCAATACATTTTACTGCACAAAAGTTCCGCTGCTTCAACGCAAAAAAACAAAATAATTACTCCTAGTTTTCACACCTCGCTGCACCCTTGAAAAATATACATACCTAGGAAACACACACACACACACACACACACACACACACACACACACGAAGGGGGAGCAGGAGGGGTATGGAGGAGGAGGTAGGAGCAGGACATGTGAGGGTGCTGGGTGCTGGGTGGAGTGGGACAAGAGGCAAGTGGGTGGAGTCAACGTTGCGGTCGAGTGATATGCCAGATGGAAGGGAAATCTACAGGGGAAGCAGGGGAAATGGCAGATGGAGTTCAGTGTCGGGAGGTGCAGTATTCTGAGTGTAGGAAGGAACAACCCCTCACATAACAGCTGCTTAAATGACACTCCCTTGAGCAGGTCTAGATGTAAGAGGGATCTAGGGGTCTTAGTGACCTCTGATCTCCGTCCAAATTATCGTATTAACCACATATCGTATCTATCATTTTTATGCCTCAAACTCTCGTACCTACACAAGTAACGTGAGAAAATCAAAGTTGGTGCTAAAACTGTTGAATATTGATGTTTTTCGTTCTTTGTTGTTACAGTTATCGGTCAGCAACTACGAAAATGAAATGCGATGAGTACGATAATTTGGCAACGCTGGTCCAAGGGCACAATGCATTCAAGCTAGAAATCGAGCAAACAGAGTACTGGGATTCATTTCAAGGAGCGTAAGCAACAGAAATACCGAAGTCATCCTCAAGCTATATTTGGCATTAGAGAGAACTCATTTCGATTATGCGGTTTAGTTCTGGTCACCTTACAATAGAATGGATATAAAAATGTTAGCATCGGTACTGAGGAGGAGGATTAAGATGATTCAGGGGTATTAAAAAAAAAAAAAAAAAAAAAAAACTTGCCATATGAGGAAAGACAAACAATTAAACTTGCATTCTCTAGAAAGGCGAAGGGTGCGAGGAGATTTGATCGAAGTTTATAAATGGATGAAGGGCTATAATAAGGTTCTGATGATATGAGAACCGGGTAGGACACGTAGTCATGGGTTTAAACTGGATAAAATCAGATTCAACAAAGATATAGGCAAAAATAGGTTTACCAACAGAGTGGTTGATGAGTGGAACAGGCTTGGCAGTCATGTTGTGAATGCCGACACAATATTCACATTCAGAAATAGATTAGATAAATTCATGGACAGTGGTGCTGGGTGGGGTTAGGTTCACAGGAGTTCCCTTGTACACACCGGACTCTCGCAGACTCCTTACGTTCTTGTGTTCTTATATATGAAAGCGGGTGTGGTTGTGGGTGTGGGTGTGGGTAGGAGTTGGGTTGACTGGTGGCGGGGTTGTGTGTGTGGGGTTGTGTGACGTGAGTGGAGGTGCGGGTTGAGGTGAGACAGGGTGTGAAATGAGGGTATAGGTGTGGGTGAGTGGGGGGGTTGGGGGTTGTTTGTGTGGGGGTGTTGTGGGTATGGGAGTGAAGGGGCGTGTTTTGATGGTTGTGGGGCTGGATGGGGATGTGAGAGGGGATGTAGTGGGTGTGGAAGGGAGGGGAGGGTGTGTGAGGGGAGGGACTGCTTGGGGTGGGGGTGGGAGGAGGTGTGAGGGTGTGTAAGGCTGTGTAAGGGGCGGGGTTGCTTGGGGTGGGGGTGGGAGAGCGGGTTGCGAGGGCCGATAAAGAGAGGAGGGGGACTCACCACCAAGAGAAGCCTGAATATCCCGACGGAGGTTTTGAGGTGCGAGTCGTCCCAGGCGAGGGTGACGGTGGGGGTGGGGCGGCGGCGCTGGAGCTCGGGGGAGTAGCTGGGGCTGGGGTGGGGGTCGTCGTCCTCCTCGTCGGGGTGGCGGCCGGCGTGGGAGTCCCAGGAGAGGCGGGAGTCGCAGCGGGAGAGGGTATCCAGGTCCGGCGGGAAGAAGTCGTGGTCGTGGGGGAAGTCGAGGTCCGCGTGGGAGGACTGGATGGTGAAGGAGTCCCAGTCGGAGGTCCAGCGGCGGCACTCCAGCTGCTCGATGTCCCTCAACAGCTCCTGCACCTCGTCGTAGCCACAGATGTCCGAGATGGAGGGCAGCTCCCGCCGCAGACGAGACACCCCCGACCCCACCTCCTCCGCAGTGCCCACAGAGCCCGAGAGGAGCGAGCCGCGGGAGCCAAGACCTGAGCCGGTGCGGGAGCCCGGCCGGGACACGGAGCGCAGGGACCCCGACGCCCTGGATAGCACGGAGGGGCGGGAGCCAGAGCTGAAGGACCTGTGGTTGAAGATCTTCGGCCTGGCGCCCCCCGGCCACCTAGTGTTGAGGGGCGGCGCCTTGCTGTGCACGTAGGGCCCCGAGCCGCTGGTGGAGGGGCGAGAGTCGCACATCACTTCCTCGTTGGCCTGCACCATGGCACACGCGGGGCGGGCGGCGGGGGGCGGGCGCGGCGTGGGGGGGCCGGACGGCAGCCTGGGCGCGGGGTGGAGGGCGGTGCTAGGCGCCCACCACCACCTCCACACCCACGGCCCACCATGACACTCTCACGCCCATCCCACTCTGGCCTCATCTACGCTGCGGCTCGGCGGTCTGCGGGGTGAGGAGGAAGACAGTCAACACTCTAAACCTCAGGAACCCGGCACTCAAAGAGATAGCCACTCAGACACACTCAAAGGCAGCCAAGAACTCAAACAGGCACTCAGGCATTCAGCCAGACACTCAGTCACTCAGGCATTCGGCCAGCTAGACATTCCGTCGTTAGGGAAGGTAACTCATTCAGGCCAGCGATCAGTCAAGCGTTCATCCAGTCAGTCAGTCAGTTGTGCATGTGATGGTAGTGGCTATGATGACTATGGCTTCAGTAGTAGTAGTAAATTTATATAGTAGTAATAGTAGTAGTAGTAGTAGTAGTAGTAGTAGTAGTAGTAGTCGTGAGTTGATGTAGTTTTATTGCAAGTAGTAATAATGGTCATTGCGTGAAGGATATAAAAATTAACACACACACACACACACACACACACACACACACACACACACACACACACACACACACACACACACACACACACACACACACACGTGGATGGAAAGAAAGAAGTATAAGATAGAGATAATATTGATGTTGACGA